>NC_086238.1:28724435-29030564 GCF_036321145.2 Pelmatolapia mariae | reverse complement strand
ACCTGAACCTCTCTTATCTTCACTCCCTACGCACTAACGTTCCTCTGCCTATGAATAGACGTATTCACTGTTGTATTACTTTTGTATATAAATAAAGACCAGAGCGGTAACAGAGCGCTGATCACAGGGCCCCCACTCTGATGTGAGCGTTCTGTGACCGCCATTGCAAGTAAAGAGTTGCAGTGTGTGTATCTCTTCACTCTTAGACTCTTAGCTGAAGAAGTGTCTTTAGAATAAATCTCTTCAGATGTCACATATCAATGTGTGATTCGCCTCTCTGTTGTGAAGTCACATATCAATGCCAGATTCGCCTATCTATTGTGATGTCACACATGAGTGCGAGATTCACCGCTCTGTTGTGAAGTCACATATCAATACCATATTCGCGTCTCTGCTGTGATGTCACATATCAATGCCAGACTCGTGTCTCTGCTGTGATGTCACATATTAATGTCAGATTCGCCTCTCTATTGTGAAGTCAAATATCAATGCCAGTTTCTCCTCTCTCTTGTGATGTCAACTATCAATACCAGACTCGCGTCTCTGCTGTGATGTCAAATATCAATACCAGACTCGCGTCTCTGCTGTGATGTCACACATCAATACCAGACTCGCGTCTCTGCTGTGAAGTCAAATATCAATGCCAGAATCCCCTCTCTATTGTGATGTCACATATCAATGCCAGATTCGCCTCTCTATTGTGATGTCACATATCAATGCGAGATTCGCCTCTCTACTGTGATGTCACATATCAATGCGAGATTCGCTTCTCTGTTGTGATGTCAAATATCAATACCAGATTCGCCTCTCTATTTTGATGTCACATATCAATGCCATTTTAGCCTCTCTATTGTTATGTCACATATCAATGCGTGATTCGCCTCTCTATTGTGATGTCACATATCAATACCAGATTCGCCTCTCTATTGTGATCTCACATATCAATGCGTGATTCGCCTGTCTCTTGTGTTTTCAAATATCAATGCCAGATTCGCCTCTCTGTTGTGATGTCACATATCAATGCGTGATTCGCCTGTCTGTTGTGATGTCAAATATCAATGCCAGATTCGCCTCTCTGTTGTGATGTCAAATATAAATGCGTGATTCCCCTCTCTATTGTGATGTTGTCAAAAGAAAATTGTACTCAGCAGTCAGTATAAGCTTTTAATGATATAAGTCTACATATGATAGAATACTGTATGATAACCTTTTGATGACTTTGACTGTTGTCCACTACAAGACCTGTTTCTGTTTTATAAATTCTTTCTCACAGCGATAATAGCTGAACAAGCAGGAAGAGGAGAGCTGGACACTTTTATCTGCGCTCCCTAACAAGAAGAGGGGCCGCGTCCTTCTGAATCTCACAACACAAACACATACACCTGAACCTCTCTTATCTTCACTCCCTACGCACTAACATTCCTCTGCCTATGAATAGACGTATTCACTGTTGTATTACTTTTGTATATAAATAAAGACCAGAGCGGTAACAGAGCGCTGATCACATGGCCCCCACTCTGATGTGAGCGTTCTGTGACCGCTATTGCATGTAAAGAGTTGCAGTGTGTGTATCTCTTCACTCTTAGACTCTTAGCTGAAGAAGTGTCTTTAGAATAAATCTCTTCAGATGTCACATATCAATGTGTGATTCGCCTCTCTGTTGTGATGTCACATATCAATGCCAGATTCGCCTATCTATTGTGATGTCAAATATCAATGCCAGATTCGCCTCTCCATTGTGATGTCAAATATCAATGCCAGATTCGCCTCTCCATTGTGAAGTCACATATCAATGCCAAATTCACCTCTCCATTGTGATGTCACATATCAATGCCAGATTCGACTCTCCTTTGTGATGTCACATATCAATGCCAAATTCGCCTCTCCATTGTGATGTCAAATATCAATGCCAGATTCACCTCTCTATTGTGATGTCAAATATCAATGCCAGATTCGCCTCTCCATTGTGAAGTCACATATCATTGCCAAATTCACCTCTCCATTGTGATGTCACATATCAATGCCAAATTCGCCTCTCTATTGTGATGTCAAATATCAATGCCAGATTCGCGTCTCTATTGTGATGTCACATATCAATGCCAGATTCACCTCTCTATTGTGATGTCAAATATCAATGCCAGATTCGCCTCTCTACTGTGTTGTTAAATTACAATGCCAGATTCGCCTCTCTATTGTGATGTCAAATATCAATGCCAGATTCGCGTTTCTATTGTGTTGTCAAATATCAATGCCAGATTCGCCTCTCTTTTGTAATGTCAAATATCAATGCCAGAATCGCCTCTCTATTGTGATGTCACATATCATTGCCAGAATCGCCTCTCTATTGTGATGTCACATATCAATGCCATATTCGCCGCTCTGTTGTGATGTCAAATGTCAATGCCAGATTCGCCTCTCTGTTGTGATGTCACATATCAATGCCAGAATCGCCTCTCTATTGTGATGTCACATATCAATGCCATATTCGCCTCTCTATTGTTTGAAATGCCCCTAATGATCGGCCCAAAGCAAGAACCAGTTTACCGCGCGTACAAAATAAGGGACTTGGAAGCGCTGGTTAAACAGCTTCCACCCATAACAGAGGGAGGAGCAGCTTGGTTGAGGAAGTTAAGAACCTCAACAGGAGGGGAGGAGCTAGCCACTGGAGACTTCCGTGCGATAGCAGGAAGATGTATGCTAGGCAGAGGATTAGCAGACGTAGAGGGAATTGCTAACACCACAGCCTACCCAATTGACATGCCATATAACACGGTGGAAGACAAGCTAGCTGACGCAGTCTGTGAGAAATATATGATACCAAATTTAGGGTCCATACCAAAGATTTCCTGGGACCCCAAATACACCCCCAGAGAATTTCTGGAGAGAGCTAAGCAAGCAAGCAAGCAATTTAAGGAACAATGGATGTCACAAACTGGCATACATCCAGGCCAGGAAGGAGAGCACAGAGCGTGGTTTCGCGCAGCTGTGCTCAAGGGGCTTCCGGACAAAGTAACAACAGATTTAGAAAAGAACCCAGATTTTACAGTGGCAGACTCTACTCAGTGGGAGAGACACGTGGTCCATCGGCTCCAGTTGGAACAGGACGAGGCGAACAAACAACTAGAAGACGCACAGGCGCAACTGTTGAAGTTACAGCTGAATGAAGCCTGTGAGAAGTATAATTCTAAGAAAAAAGAGCGGAAAGAGGCCAACAAAACTATGATGATTGTAAAGCCCAAAGCTGATCCCGTGCCTTACTGGCCAGATCTTGATCCTAACCTTTATGACTCTGCCACTTACAGACCCAGCTCTGATCAAGCTGGGCAAACAAACTTTGAAGCGCCGATATGTGGTCTCCCCACAAGTGCCTGTGAATCTGATGGGCAGAGACTTACTCATCAAACTGGGAGCCACTATCATGTGTTCTGATGGATTAACTGTGACTCTGCCAGGAGGAACGCCTCTCCCATGCCTGGAAACAAACTCAAAGAATCAGTACTTGATGCAAGACTGTGAACAACCCATAGCTGACATTTACTGGGGGCGCCTGGTAAAAGAAGGCATTCTGAGACAATACCAATAATGGAAACCCTGGATCATGAGCCTTGCGGTTTATTCCCCGCCTCGCGATCCCTACCACGTCACTCTTTTCTACGATGATTTCTACGATGATGTATACCGGGAAGGTCATCAGGCAAAGGAACTGGGATCAATGGTCAAGCGGGCGCTGGATAACATTTGGTGGCAAAGCACCCAAATTCCAAATGTCTGGTATACACCAAAATGTAAAACGTACCGTATCACTTGTTTGTCCAACGACACAGTGATACTAGAACATCAACAAATATCGAGAACACATGGCAGGGAGAGAACGGATCACCCAGACGCAGTGGCGGAACTTTCGTAATTGGCTGACACTTTGTGGTCTACTGGACCCACAGATGTCGGCCTAGCCAATTGTTCGCCTGTTCTGTTCCAGCTCAAGTAAGAAACACCAATTTCACGACCACAGTATAAGCACAAACCTGAAGCAGAGGATGGGATTGCTGAGACGATTGAAGGGCTGCTGAAAGTAGGAGTGCTTGAGCCCTAGCAATCCTTTTGGAACACACCAATTTTGCCGGTGGAGAAACATGGGACAGGGAAGTACCGAATGGCGCATGACCTCAGGGCCATTAACGCCATATTACGTACTGACACTGTGCCCGTACCTAACCCGTACACAGCTCTAACAGCCATTACATGGGACCAAAAGTGGTTCACATGCATTGACCTTGCTAACGCATTCTTCTGTCTCCCCTTACACGACTCACTCAGAGACATTTTCTCATTCACATACAGAGGTCGCCAGTACAGATACACACGTCTGCCACAAGGCTTTGCACTCTCCCCTGGCATTTTCAATCAGGTGCTCAAAGAGGCCCTGTCACCTTGTCAGTTGCCTGAGGGGTGTACACTGATACAGTATGTCAGGGGTGGGCAGGGGTGGCCCCGAGGGCCGGTATCAGCCATTGGTGTGTGTAGATGCTCTGACCGGCTGGCCAGAAGCATGGGCTACTAAAAGGGAGGATGCTAAAAGTGTGATTAAGTGCTTAATCAATCATTATATTCCCAGGCACGGGTTTCCCAAGCGCATTAGATCAGACAATGGGACCCACTTTAAGAACCAAGACCTGGCGGAGGTGGAGAGGATGTTGGGAGTAAAACACAGGTTTGGGACAGTGTACCATCCTCAATCTCAAGGGAAAGTAGAGAGAATGAACTTAAACTTGAAAAACAAGTTGTCTAAAATTTGTGCACAGACGGGGCTAAATTGGGTTTCAGCCCTGCCAATTGCTCTAATGACTATAAGATGTTCTGTTAACCAATCCACAGGTTTCACACCCTACGAGCTGCAGACGGGAAGGCAGTTCAGAGCACCCTGGACAGCGGTCCCGGCGGAACCGAGTATCAAAAGTAACAGGTCTCATGCAGAATATTGGAATGAATTAAAAGCTCTTGTCTCGAGTTTCACAAAACAGGTTACGCCTGGAGTACACACTGTGGACAGGGCGACCCCTGAGGCAAAACCGGTGTGGCTGAAGGTCATCAAACGCAAGTGGAAAGAGTCCTGCTGGACCGGTCCGTACGAGGTGACTGCCCGGATGGCTACAGCAGTTCAACTGAAAGGAAAAGGCGACACCTGGTTCCACTGGTCGCAGTGTGCACTAGCAGACGAGAGCTTGGTGGAGGAAAACTTGTCTCCACCCAACACAGGTGTCAACGAAATACAGAGGCATAATAAATCCTCTCACCTGTGCAACGGGCCGACCAGCAGTCTACCTGGGAGGCTGAAGAAAGAAGAGGGGTATCGCAGAAAGTCGCCGCGCCAGCGAAAAGGAGTGGTAACAAATCAGTAACTCCAGAAAGGGGAGAAATTTCTAGCCAAAGTGCAAAAGAACACACAACACAATGCAAACACACGAATCAGAGATACGTAATGAGAAAAAACTTATTAAAATGTTCCTTACAACCACATGTTTATTATATGCAATAATATTGATCATGGCTGTGTGTTTTATTGTCTATATTTTGCAGAGCACCCAAGGCCACTTGTCCAAACACGGAGGCCAGTCCAGCACAGCACTTCCTGAGACATTAATTGTCGAAATGGGACCATTGAGAAGACCAAAGCGCGAGGTGTCAGGTAAAGGGGATGAGTGCCTCCGCACAAATAATGGCATAGAACTGGACTACGTTTAAGGGTCCACAAGCTCATTCACGTTTGACTTGTGTGAGGTCATTGAGTGTAAAGGGGCTAGTAGCAGCTGGAGGGGATATGATGTGTGGGTCTGTAATCACCCAATGATATGCACCAGGAGAGGGAGCCCTTATTCCAGTCCAGGGATCCATCGTTCAGGGGGAGTATATACAGCAGGGCAATGGTGTTCCTGGGATAACGTGGTAAGTTGGACAGGAGTAGGGTGGCAGCCATATGTGCCGGGAGGCTTAAAGGGAATAGCAATTCAGAGGGATTTTTCTGCATCCCAGAACCCTATCACACTTTCTCTAGGTCCGTGGAGCTCCCTGCCCAAATCTGAAAGTCCGGGTGGTGTATTCTATCTGGTAATTGGGGTAGATGTGTCGGGAACAGATCCAATTGGGGTAATTAGAGTTAACTTAGTCAATCCAAAACCTAAGCTGGTCATAGAAAAAACTGTCACACACACGATTAACAATACAATAAACTCTGTCACACACTCCACAGGGCAATTGGGGAACGAGTCGTCAACTGTAGCACCAGAGGAGCAAGAACCAAAAGGTAGACGAGTCCTGACGGTGGATTACACTAGGTTGAAGCCTCAGGACCTAATTGAGCGTGCCGCCGGGTTCAGTGACAGTAACCTCTGGCTGGACTGGGTGGCTCAAAATGCTAAAGAACAACATGTATCTGATTGTGTTGTCTGTGCTTCAGCCAGACCACGTTTGTTCACGGAGCCCGCACCACTGTATCCAGAGGACAAGTGGGGCTATGACTGTATGCTGCGGCTGACTAAAAGTGCAGTGAGTACTGGCAACTGCACTCTGTTGTCTAGTTTATTTCCCCCAATCCCGAAACAGACAAAAGCAGGACCATTTGTGCCAAAACAAGATAACTATACATGTTTCAAGTTCTCCACAGATACGGTAAAGTACAAGGTGGGAGACATTGACCCAAGCTGGTGCTCCGTTACTCTGACGGGGAGAACCACAAACAATGTAAGTGACCCAAACACGCTGATTGGAACATGGGCAAGAAGTGGGCTGTATTATTATTGTGGGCAGAACACCCTTTTGGTCCGTGTTGCTCTGGGAAGCGAGGGAACGTGTGCCATGGTGCGACTGTGGGCCATACCACAACACAACACACGTACATTGGCAGCCAGACGTAACAGACACATCTTAGTGAAGAGAGGGACACAGGGGACACATGCTTTCAATCCTAGGCTGAACTCACCTACCTGGATTGACTCAATAGGAGTGCCCAGGGGAGTTCCAAATGAGTATAAACTAGTAGACCAAGTAGCTTCAGGATTTGAAAGTACATTCATCTGGATAACGCCTAATAAGGATGTTGATCGTGTAACCCAGTGTTAAAAACGGGATTAAAAGCATAAATATTAATACTCTTTTGATTAAAATACTAATTTCATGATGGTAATAAATATTGATAAAAAGAAGTTAAATATAATAAATACTGATAAAAAGCATGTAAACATAAGTTTAATTAATATGTACGTATGTATATGTAATATATAAATGGTGTGGGGGCAGGACTTAGTCCTGTGGAGTGTGTTTGTTAGATCCACTGAGCGACCAATCATTGGCTGGTCTGACCCTCCCCCAGTCTGTGTGCGCTGCTCAGACACCTGTGTGTGCCTTCGTGTGCCAGTCAGATACGTCAGAGACACAGACGGTGAAAGATCCATTTACCCGTGCGGCGAAGAAGCTAGCTGGATAGTGAAAGCCCTTTTTCGGCGAGAATAATAAGATTGATACCTTATTCTAGAGGCCGTGAGCCAGCGTGAGCACTGTGAAGCCCCGTGTAGCATTTGTTGCTTCACATGGTAAGTCCCAGGCAGTACATGTGCACTAGCATAGCATGCTACGCTAGCCATTTTGCAATGAAAGTGCCCTTTCCGAGGCTAAAGCAAGTAGCACTGAGTCTGCTGCACTTTATACGAAATGTTCTTTAAAGGTTCATGTCACATTACTGTGGTATTGATGTATAATGTATGGTTTTGTGCGAAGTTGTTATGTTAGCACATGTTCACTTTTCTCATGGTGCTAATTATAGTTCTGCAACGTGAAAGCAACGTGAAATTAAATGCCTTCACCTGCACTTTACTTAGTAGAAACTTGATAAGTCTCAAGCCAATGTGTATTTTAATGCACTGCTGAGCTATTTTGTATTATTTTAAATGTGTGTTTCCCATGCACTTTTTCCCTTTGAAATTAGAATAATTTGTTGTACAACATCGAATGTTTTGAAAGAAATTTAGAAACACTACAAGCAAGTAGTAGTAATAATAAGTTACAGACATGATAGCTTAAATGTTGAACTACTGTGTTCTGGCCTGGTCCCCAGCTCAGGCGAGCCAGCCAGGAGCCTAGAGTGTTGTGTGACAACATTGGAATCCTCTATGACCTTTGATCAGACCCTCACATACTGTGAAAATGGATTTTGTCAAGAAGTATGCCATTAAAGTACCAAATGCCTTTATTGTTAGCGGTGTTACAGATAGAGAGAAAGACAAAGAGGTATTTGAGTTTCTGGAGCAACATGGTACTATTCGTAGAGTACTCGCTGTCGATGATGACTCTTCTGCATTCCACAAAAGTCAGATTGTAGAGTTCGAGTCCGGTGCAGCCGTTGAAATATTAGGACCTAAGCTGCCTTACCTCTTACAGTCCACTGACAATCCAGATGTCAGTTACCGCATTCGAGCCTTAACTGACGTCTATACTAAGACCGTAGGGGGCAATGTTACTGAGGCTTACATTAGCAACCTGAAGGGTTTAGCCAAGTTAAGTGGGAAGGATTTCGAAGAAGTGTTGCGGCAGGCCATATCCACAATAGGGAAGACCATCGAAGCTGCTGAGACAGCTGAGATAAACCCTGAAAATGATACTGCTGACCAGACTTGCCCTGTGGTAGGATCCACACAACTTGGAGCCTCACCTTCAGTCTTAACTGAACTGCCTCACCCTCCTGAACCCATTCAGGGCACATTCCAACGCCCCATGAGACCAAACTTGACACCTCAAATATTGAGCCCAACTGACCTCAACCCACCAGAGGTTCAGAAAATAGTAGTTGAGCATGTTGTCAAGAGTGTTGAGAAGACATCACATGCTCACTCTACATTAAGACTCAGAGCTTTCTCTGGCAAGATGCCCAGACCTTACAGCGAAGCTGACTATGAAACATGGCGTTCTCATGTTGACTTGTTGATGGAAGATGCTTCTTTGTCTGAGTTGGAAAAAACTCGTAAGATACTTGAAAGTCTCCTTGCTCCCGCTTCTGATGTCATCCGCCCTCTTGGGCCAGAAGGCACTCCTGCAGACTATCTTAAACTTCTGGATTCAGCTTTTAGCACCGTCGAAGATGGTGAGGAACTGTTTGTACGCTTCATGAACACCCTCCAAGATCACGGTGAAAAGCCCTCTGCTTATCTGCTTCGTTTGCAGGTGGCAGTCAATCACACTGACAGGGGATTTCTTTAAATCACCTTGCCGTTCTTCAGCTAAGACATCTGAGTTAGAAAACACAAACACTGCAGTTCTTTCACTCGCGAGGACGGTCACAGAGCGCTCGCACAAGAGACACTCATGGACTCGCGCTTTGTCACCATCTGCGTTCTTTATTTATACAAGATTGTTCTGTGTGTGTGTGTGTGTTACAAAGATAACAACGTCACTCAGAGCAGCGGGTTTTTCCCTTTTCTACATCTGTGTGTTCTTGTAAAAAGAGCTGAGGTTTCACTTCTCTACATCTAAATGTTCTCTGAATACAGGAAGCGGTTATTTGCTGAATGGGTTCATCACACAAGTTACTAGGTGAAAAGTCATGTAGACATATGGTTTGCTTAGTGATACATAAAAGAATACATTTCATGTAGCTGATAACACTATATAAAAACAATTTTCCTTTGACATTCCCTGCTGTTTATCAGAACAATGAAATGTATCAATAAGTAACTACTTGTCTTTCACATTTTCAGTTACTACATCATTATTTGCACTTCATCTTCATCTAACAAATAGGAAAAGAAGTCTTCATGATCTTCATTGATTTCAGTACATCTGCGTATGCTGTGAATGATTAACTTATCATCTGTGAAATTACAGCTTTTAAACAAGGAATAACTCAAATAAAGAAAACAAAATTAAACCAGGAAAACTCCAACGCCAATCAACCGCCTCTATAGCATCTGAAGTCATGTTTAAAGAATGTGCATTATCTGGTATTTAGGTGCAGCATGTGGTGTTGAATAAGACGCACAATCCTCCTTTCTCAGCCAGGATCATGTGCAGTGCTACACGATGTTGCATTACAGCAATTCTGAGAGCGTCTATTTCTTGGCTTTGTCCCTCGTTGACCTTTCAGGATGCTTTGAGAAACAAGCCGAATCTATAGTCCAGTATCTCACTTCTGAGAGGACGTTTTTCCAACTCCTGCCCACAGGAAGAGTGAGTTGAGTACCTTTTGTCCAGTTGTCCAGATTTTGAATTCTTCAGGTACGTCGGTTTCCCAGATTGAGTCATGTGGTCTGGCTGTTGAAGTTGAGCGTTTCTTCCTGGATGAGGATGAGGATGTTGTTGTTGTTGTTGTGCACTTTACAAAAGTCATTCTGAAGGTGTGATCGGAGATCAGAATTAGTGCACATGTTCCAGGGTGTTTCCCATAAATGGTTGTGTTTAATATGCTCGACATGTGCGAGCAGACGTAACAGTCTTTCTCTGTGATCGTCCATCTTCTCTGTCTGCCTCGTGGCTCAGCTGCTGTTGGCATCAGCTGGGGTCCTGTAAGGGTGAGCTTTGTAGTCAAGGTAACCAGGAGGGTTCCCCTTCACACCTACACCTGGCTGCCTAAAGTTGATCGGATAGAGATTGGAGTGTGGGCTTACCCGACGGGGGCCCAAGAACGCACTTACCACCCTCACCCCCGAAACAACCAAGCGTAGGCGCTTCCTCCTTGGTGTCGGGGCTTCCCGGGACCTCAGCCTTTTTGCATTGGCTCTGATGTATCCAGGAGGGTCTCTCTGCAGTTTTACAGGCTGTGGGTGTTGTCAATAACACTTTGTATTGGCCCTCCAAATGGGGTAAACTCGATTTTTTCCTCTGGAGCACCCCTTTCGCCTGGTTTCAACCTGCAAGAGACAGGAGAAGAGTCTTACGGCAGTTTATTGTTCAAAACAATATCCTTATTTTCTAGTAGTTTTGCCATCCATTCTGCCAGAGTTGTTTCTCTGACAGATTTGTCTAAAGGTTCACTTTTTGCAACTGAGATTGCATCTGCTTTTTTCACTGGATAAATCTCTGGCCATTTTGAGAATACGTCTATAATCACTAGAGCGTATTTTGAGCCTTGACTTTCACTTAATTCAATAAAGTCCATGTGAATGGTGTAAAATGGATGAGGTGGGGTGGGGAAATGTCCTCTTATTATCCTCAGATTGCCTTGTGAATTGTGTTTTTGACAGATCATGCATGTCCTCACAAATTCCTTTGCTGAATTTTCAAAATTTAGAGTATAAAAGTGTATGTTTATGACTTGGACCATCCCTCCCGTTGAAACATGGCTTAACCCCATGGGTCACTAATGCTGCTGTTCTGTGCAGGGACTTGTAAGGTTTTCCTTCACAAGTCATCAGATCATTTTCTAGTTGTGCCCCACACTTTAACCATTTCTTCTGTTCTGTAGTTGGTGCGGCTTTTTGTTCATCTTTAAGTACATCAAGTGGTATTTGCATAGAGGACGCAGACATTAATGTGTCTACAGTTTGCTGTGCGGCTAACTTAGCTGCTTGATCTGCAAAGTTATTGCCTTTAGTTATTTCTGATTTATATTTCTGATGTGCAGCAAAGTGATGTACTGCTAAAAAAACATACTGACTGTCAGTATATATATTTATGTCTTGGCCTGCGTGCAATTTACATGCACGTATGACTGCTGTGAGTTCTGCACTCTGAGCAGAGTGGGAGGATGTTAGCGGTTTCGCTTCTAAAACTCTGTTTGCTGTAGTTACTGCATATCCGACGCAGTTTCATCCTAGGCTATTTTTAGACGCTGAGCCGTCTACAAAAATGTCGGTGAAACCAGCTTGTGGGTACTGTGAATGTCAACACGTGGCTTTGTCTCCTCATCTAATTTTTTCATACAGCAGTGTGGATGACCTTCTTCGGGTGAGGCCAAAAGTGTGCTCGGGTTCAACTGACCGCACTTCTCGATTCTAATGTGTGATTGTGACAATAAGATTCCAACATATGAGAGCTGTCTTGCATGTATCAGGTAAGAGAAATTGGCTTAGATTAAAATTGAAGTCACCGCGTGTGGTACTCTAATAATCAAAGTGTGCTCTAAAACAATGTCAGGCAATGCTAAACTATATTCATTTGTAATACTAGTTTCAAGTTACTGAATGCTTCTTCTGTTTCATTTCTTTGTAGATGCAACACTACATTTTTACTTAAGGCATTTTAGGCAATTCCTATTTTTCAAAGAATTCATACATCTCACACATCTTACATATTTCAAACTTTTAAGCTAGGATTAAAAACTTTGCATTACTTACAGCTCATAGCTCACAGCTCTAAAACTAGACATTAGTAAATCATATGCCTAATCATTATGTGTCATTGTGATCCACAAGTATGATCACAAATTTGTTTTTCAAACCAACAAAACAAACAAACAAAAACAAAAATCAAATTGCCGATGCTGTGAACGCTTTACACACATGAGTCAGGACACAAAAAGAAAAAAAGAAAAAGCTGCTGTCAGAAACAAAGCAGAAGTGTGAGGAAAAAAACTGAGCTCACAGACAGCTGCATGTGTGAGCTTTAATATGCAGCTTCTGCTCTAAAAGACAAATAACAATAAAAAATGTGTAACTTGCTCATCAGCTTGGTAGTGCCCACATATTTAATTCAGCTTCTCAAACCTGTAGCTTTAGCTGTTGTATACAGGGTTTGGCTTAGTAGTTGTTAGTATAGGTGTGCTCTATATCTCAACAATTTCTCATCTAGGATGACAGGTTATCAATCAGGTCAAATGTCTCTATGCACCTGATTACTTTAGGTATTTTCCTTATTTTCTTCATTTCATATATCATTGTACTGAGTTTGAGCAAACCTTAAGCTTGAATCAGACTACTTTTAACAATTATCCACCTCACATCATAACTGACTGAGGTGCCTCTTCTTATTAATAGTATGTCATTATTAATGTTATTATTGTTTTTTTTTATAACAGCAGTAGCATATTACAATATTTTATTAGTACATTACAATATTTTATCAGTATATTACAATATACCAATATACTACTAATATACAATAGTTTATTATTTTATATTTTATTATGTATCCATCAGGGGCTGGGGGTGATCTGCAGCTTCACCCCCTCCCAAGCTGGAGACATTTACCTTTTCACACACTTTCCTTGGCTGAACAATGACACAGCCTTAATATACCTTATGCATCTCTCTATTTTATTTAATATTTTTCGTGTGAATTATCTGCTTTCATTCATTCTACTCATTCTGGGCATGGTTGTCTACCCAATTTTGTTTCATTTGTTAATACCAATCTACAGGTTGTTATCCTTCCTATTATTAGTTTGAATACAGTAGAGATAAGTTCTAATTTAATTTAACCTTTTTTTTTTATTCCACTTCATTCCTCTTGTATTTATATGTATTCAGTTGGGTCTGTATCCAGCCCTTTTTTAAACTTTGATCTCTAATCTTTTACTTGATGATGGATTATTGTGTTCTTCCTAGTCTGAACTGCTTCTTTGTTTCTTACAGTCACGTACAAAATGTGTCTCTTTTTCACACCTCCAGCATGCAGTCTTAAAGCCACTTTTTGGTGTGTGTATAGGCCTACCTATACCTCTTGCTGTTCCACTATGCATTCCTCTGTCTTTCTTTTGGACTAGTCCTACTCTGGTTTGTTGTTTTTCTAACATTTCTCATCAGGTGTTATTTTTGCTTGTTTATTCTCCATTCTCAAGGATTTTGCTGGGCTGTCACTGGCACGCTTGACTTCAGGGTGGTGGCTGACACGCCCTTCTACTCCGCGCACGGAGCGGTGTCAGTTTTATGAGGCGGAACTCAACCTTTCCCTTTTGTCGCCAGTACGTGAGCCTCAGCAAAGAAAACAATAAAAAAAACAAAAAACAATGGAAGTAGTTCAGCAGCGTATTGTGCTGTAAAATCAATTTACTTCCAGAACACATATACATACACACAGATAGACATTTGCGCGCTAATTTGTCACGAAGTATTTCACGGTCACTTCTAAAACCACTCTAAACACATTTCCTTGTGGTGAACTTAAACCTTATTTGTCACGAGGTATTTGACGGCAACCTCTAGAACCAATCTAAACTTAGTTCCTTCCGGCGAACTCAACCTATTTCACGAGTTTCACGAAGTAATTGCGGCTACTTCTAACCTATTTTACGCGTATCACGAAGTAATTCCGGCTACAACAAACCTATTTTGCGCATTCTTCTAAACCCTTCCGGCGGTTTAAAACCAACAGTGTTTTCTCACCCTCAGTCGTCTTTTGCTGGTTGTGAGGTCATCTGGTTGGATCCCAACGTCGTGGACCAGAACTATTACACCGGCCTGGACCCGAATTTTTCTTACGTCCCAGGTCTTTCACCTCTACCTGGAGAGGGCTGTCGACAGACTTCGGTGCTGGCTTTTCACGGCGTCAGATTACAGCAGTCAGACCTTGCATTGGAGTCACAGAAACGTGTCTGTTGTTTCCATCGCTAGGCTCGAAGGACCAATTTAAATGACAGGGGATTTCTTTAAATCACCTTGCCGTTCTTCAGCTAAGACATCTGAGTTAGAAAACACAAACACTGCAGTTCTTTCACTCGCGAGGACGGTCACAGAGCGCTCGCACAGGAGACACTCATGGACTCGCGCTTTGTCACCGTCTGCATTCTTTATGTATACAAGATTGTTCTGTGTGTGTGTGTGTGTTACAAAGATAACAACGTCACTCAGAGCAGCGGGTTTCTCCCTTTTCTACATCTGTGTGTTCTTGTAAAAAGAGCTGAGGTTTCACTTCTCTACATCTAAATGTTCTCTGAATACAGGAAGCGGTTATTTGCTGAATGGGTTCATCACACAAGTTACTAGGTGAAAAGTCATGTAGACATATGGTTTGCTTAGTGATACATAAAAGAATACATTTCATGCAGCTGATAACACTATATAAAAACAATTTTCCTTTGACACACACCGTGCGCAGAGGTGGGCTTGAACCACATGAAGTAAATAAGCAGCTTCTTAAACAGTTTTACAGAGGCTGCTGGGATGATAACTTGCTAATGGAGTTGCAGTTGGAGCTAAAGCATAAGGAGCCACCCACGTATGCAGAGCTATTGCTTCTCCTGCGTACTGCAGAAAACTGCCAAGAAGTTAAAAGCACACGAATGAAGAAACACTTTAGCGCCACAAAACCAAAAGCAGTGTCTCATGAACAGATGGTCACTGAAACAAATGGAGATGTTTATCCATCAGAGTCAGATAGTCTAGAAGAACTCAAAAAACAAGTTGCCGATCTAAAAAGCCAATTAGCTGCCGTCGTGAAGCCAAAGAAACAAGCAACACTGAATACAGTTCGAACAAGGAAACCTGAAAATAAAAAACCTGACCATGCCAAACCTGAAAACTCACCTCCACCCAGCCGCCGCAGTACTAGGCCCAAACCCTGGTATTGCTTCTGCTGTGGGGAAGATGGACATATAGTAGCCACTTGTGAGTCAGAGCCCAATCCTGCCCTTGTAGTTGCAAAACGAAAGGAACTAAGAGTGAGAAGGCAGATATGGGACAGGCAGAATGACCAGCTTTCTTTAAACTAAATTCTGCCTCCGTTGCGGGACAAATGGAGGCTGATGCTTTGTTAACCCGTCCCACCCAGGTTAAACAAAAAGCTTCACCTAAAAAGTGTGCCAGCCTAAAGTCACACACAAAAACAGATTCCTTTGACCTTCCTAAAGGTCTAATTGGTACAAAGAGTACTGCACAAGTGAAAGTTAATGGTCACACAGTGAGTTGTTTGCTAGATACTGGTTCCCAGGTGACTACAGTCCCCGAGTCCTACTATTGTCTGCATTTGTCCTGTCATGAGATTGGCACCCTCAACTTTTAGAAGTTGAGGGTGCCAACGGTCAGTCTGTGCCTTACTTAGGCTACATTGAACTGCATGTCACTTTCCCAAAAGACTTCCTTGGCATTGAAGCTGAAGTTGTCCCCGATGTGCGCACAGCTTCTCGGTCCTTAGTGCTAATTGGGACAAACACATTAGATGTACTTTATGAGCTGTACTCTGACGCATGCCATGAACTGCAGCTGAACCTGCCATATGGCTATAGGGCAGTTCTAAAAGTTCTTGAATCACGACACAAACAGTCCAAAGATAGTAGTCTTGGTTTAGTGACGATGCACAACAAAGAGCCACAGTTGATTCCAGCAGGCCAAACTGTTGTTCTAGATGGTGATGTAGCTGTGTCAGCCGGTTATGGTGAAAAGTCCGTCTTGTTAGAGTATCCACGAATGTCAGCCTTACCTGGTGACATCCTTGTGAAACCTTGTCTCATAGACCTACCTGAACGAGCACCTTACTTTGTTCCAGTTATACTTACCAATGAATCCGAACATGGTGTGACAATCCCTCTAAATTGTGTCATCGGAGAAGTCAGTGCATATCAAAGAGTTCTATCTCACGAACACTCAGTGAGAACTCCAAGATCCCGAACTGAGCAGAAGTCAAATGTAACATATAACTTTGACTCTTCCCCTATTAGCGCTGAATGGAAGGAGCGCGTAACCGAAAAGCTAAGCCATATGCCCGAAGTGTTTGCACAAAATGATCTCGACTTTGGAAAAACGGATCAAGTGAAACATGCAATCAGATTGTCAGATGAAACACCGTTCAAGCGTAGAGCACGTCCCATACATCCGAACGACCTGGAAGCAGTCTGTAAGCACCTCAAAGAACTGCAAGAAACTGGCGTGATCAGGGAATCTACCTCCCCTTTCTCTTCACCCATTGTAGTCGTGCGGAAGAAAAATGGTGAAGTCCGCCTCTGTATCGACTACAGAAAGCTTAACGCACAGACTATAAAAGATGCTTACGCTCTCCCCAATTTGGAGGAAACGTTTTCCACCTTGATCAGGTCACAATGGTTCTCTGTCCAGGATTTAAAATCGGGGTATTACCAAATTGAGATGGAGGAGCTGGACAAACCCAAGACGGCGTTCGCGTGTTCCATCTGCTTTTGGGAATTTAATAGAATGCCCCAAGGCATTACAAACGCCCCCAGCACATTCCAACGGCTCATGGAAAAATGTATGGGCAACATGAACCTGCGTGAAGTGATCGTGTTTCTTGATGACATCATTGTATTCTCCAAGACACTTGAAGAACATGAGGCTTGCTTAATGAAAGTTCTTGATCGCCTGAAAGAATATGGGCTCAAACTCTCCCCCGAAAAATGCAAGTTTTTCCAAACTTCTGTCAGATATCTTGGGCACATTGTGTCCAGCAAGGGAGTGGAGACTGACCCTGAAAAGGTGGAAGCCTTAAGTACCTGGCCTGTGCCCCGTGATCTTAAACAGCTCCGCTCATTCTTAGGCTTTTCAGGGTACTACAGGCGGTTCATTAAGAACTATTCGAGTATCGTTAAGCCCCTCACTGACTTAACATCAGGCTACCCTCCATTGCGCAAAAGCACAAAGCCTAAAGCTAAGTCTGTCCAGTACCATGACCCCAAGACACCTTTCGGCGAGCGATGGACTCCCTCTTGTGATCTTGCTTTCAAAACCATCATTGAGAAGCTCAGTACTGCGCCTGTATTGGGTTTTGCTGACCCTAAACTGCCATATATGCTCCATACCGACGCCAGCACTACAGGGCTTGGCGCCGCGCTCTATCAAGAGCAGAATGGCCAGACCAGGGTAATAGCTTATGCAAGCCGTGGGCTGTCTAGGAGTGAATCTCGTTATCCCGCCCATAAGTCAGAGTTTTTAGCCTTGAAGTGGGCAGTGACGGAGAAGTTTGCAGATTACTTATATGGAAATCAGTGTACTGTCATAACAGACAGTAATCCTCTGACGTACATATTAACTACTGCTAAGATGGATGCCATGAGTTACAGATGGTTAGCTGCCCTGTCAACGTTTAGCTTTGAGCTCCAGTACAGAGCAGGCAAGCTTAACTCAGATGCAGATGGCCTTTCTAGACGGCCACATGGCGAGTTGCTTAACGACGCAGTGTCCCAAAAAGAGCTCGACCACATACAGCAGTTCACACAAAATCACCTGTCCCTACCTGACAGCAGTTTAAGTCCTGAAGTACTGTCTACTATATGTGAGAAACACCTTGTATGCAGCTCTCAAAATGACACCATCCCTTTGGTTCACTCGCTAGCCATTTCTGCAGCTGCCATTCCAGGTGACTTTGTCAATGAAAATGACTGTGGTGGTCTTCCTGTTATACCCCATATGTTCCCTGAACAGATCACAAACGAACAAAGAACAGACCCTTGTCTGAGGGAAGTCATTGCACAAATTGAAACTGGAGAAAAGGTCCCACCAACTGGGCGAGCTAAACTTCCTGATATCAACCTTCTACTCCGAGAGTTCAATCGATTGGAGATGCACAATAACATCCTGTACCGAACTCGCCGAGATGGAGGAGATGTTACTTACCAGCTTGTCTTACCTGAACAGCTCCGTGACTCAGTCTTCCAAAGCCTCCACTGTGACATGGGCCACTTAGGCACTGAGCGTACCTTAGATCTTGCCCAAACAAGGTTCTATTGGCCTCACATGGCAGCATATATAGAACATAAGATCAAAACATGCAACCGCTGTGTAAGACGCAAAACTCCTCCAGAAAAAGCAGCCCCACTTGTGAATATCAAATCCAGCAGACCCCTCGAATTAGTCTGCATGGACTTCCTGTCCATTGAGCCTGATTGAAGTAATGTGAAGGATGTGCTTGTATTAACCGATCATTTCACGAAATATTCATTAGCCATCCCTACCAGCAATCGGAAAGCTCAGACCGTTGCAAAAGCCCTTGGGACAACTTCATAGTCCACTATGGGATACCCGAACGCTAGCATAGCGATCAAGGTCCCGACTTCAAGTCCCACATTATCCAAGAGCTTTGCAAGATCATGGGCATTCGCAATATCCGGACAACACTCTATCACCCCAGAGGGAACCCGGTAGAATGTTTCAATAGAATGTTACTAAGTATGCTAGGTACTCTTGAGGAAAAGGACAAAACTCAGTTGCACAACTATGTCAAACCACTCGTTCATGCGTACAATTGTACGAAAAATGATACAACTGGTTTTGCCCCATATGAGTCAATGTTTGGCCGTCAGCCAAGATTACCAATCGATCTAGCATTTGGGCTGCCCTTTAACAACAAAAGTTTTAAGTCGCATTCTCAGTACATAACAAAACTAAAGGCAACTCTACAAGAGACCTACAAACTAGCAACAGACCATGCTAACAAAATAGCAGAAAGAAACAAAACAAGGTTTGAAACCCTCAAAACTAGAGCCAGGTGACAGAGTTTTGGTGCGTGCAGTCCGTCTCAGAGGCAAACACAAGCTAGCCGACAAGTGGGAGACTGATATTCACGTTGTGGTGAACCAAGCAGGTGACTTGCCCGTCTACAGTATAAAACCCCTAACGAAAGAGGGCCCAGTCCGCACAGTCCACTGCGATCTCTTGCTCCCTTGTGGTTTTCTTGCCCCTGTTGAGGAGAAACCTGTCCAACAAACTCATGTACGCAAACCAAAAACAAGGCAATCACCTAAACAACATAGGGAATGTGATCATTCAGAATTGGAAGATGAGGATGTCTGTTGGTTCAGAGAGGAACCTATTCAAGAGCCCATAAAGGTCACTCGAGTCTATGAGATTCCCCAGCCAAAGACACACCCTTACGATCAGAAGCATGCTGAAACTCACTTACCCGGAGGAGATAACTTACATGAACATGACAACTTGCCTAGAAGTGACAACTTACATGAACGTGACAACTTGTCTGGAGGTGACAATTTAACCGGATGTGACAACTTACCTGAATGTGGAAATCCACTTGGATGTGGAAGCCTAGAGGAGAGTGAAACCATGGTGGAACACTCAAACACTGATAATGAATGCGAGAGTGACACTAACTTACCTGATGGACCTGCCTGTGATGGGCCAGTGAAAGAAGACAACTCAAATGATAATCAAGCAAACTCAAGTCAGTCAAATACTGACAGTGAAGCCGCAGCGACTATAAGGTGCTCAGAGAGAACAAGAACCCAACCAGAACGACTACAATATAGTCAGTTGGGAAATCCCCTCGTTTCCATTGCCCAGTCCCTGTTTCAAGGTCTAAGCCTGGCTTTTACCAGTGCCTTGACAGAACAAGATTCTGTGGTCATCCCCAGGAATGCTGGTTCCCCTATCATTACCGTTTAGCTATCCCATGCAAAGGGACTTGCATGATTCTAAGGGGGGATAGTGTAACCCAGTGTTAAAAACGGGATTAAAAGCAAAATTATTAATACTCTTTTGATTAAAATACTAATTTCATAATGGTAATAAATACTGATAAAAAGCATGTAAACATAAGTTTAACTAATATGTACGTATGTATATGTAATATATAAATGGTGTGGGGGCAGGACTTAGTCCTGTGGAGTGTGTTTGTTAGATCCACTGAGCGACCAATCATTGGCTGGTCTGACCCTCCCCCAGTCTGTGTGCGCTGCTCAGACACCTGTGTGTGCCTTCGTGTGCCAGTCAGATACGCCAGAGACACAGACGGTGAAAGATCCGTTTACCCGTGCGGCGAAGAAGCTAGCTGGATAGTAAAAGTCCTTTTTTCGGCGAGAATAATAAGAGTGATACCGTATTCTAGAGGCCGCGAGCACTCTGAAGCCCCGTGTAGCATTTGTTGCTTCACATGGTAAGTCCCAGGCAGTACATGTGTGCTAGCATAGCATGCTACTTGCCGCTAGCTCCGATGCTAACTTCCGCTAGCCATTTTGCAATGAAAGTGCCCTTTCCGAGGCTAAAGCAATTAGCACTGAGTCTGCTGCACTTTATACGAAATGTTCTTTAAAGGTTCATGTCACATTACTGTGGTATTGATGTATAATGTATGGTTTTGTGCGAAGTTGTTATGTTAGCACATGTTCACTTTTCTCATGGTGCTAATTATAGTTCTGCAACGTGAAAGCAACGTGAAATTAAGTGAATTCACCTGCACTTTACTTAGTTGAAACTTGATAAGTCTCAAGCCAATGTGTATTTTAATGCACTGCTGAGCTATTTTGTATTATTTTAAATGTGTGTTTCCTATGCACCTTTTCCCTTTGAAATTAGAATAATTTGTTGTACAACATAGAATATTTTGAAAGAAATTTAGAAACACTACAAGCAACTAGTAGTAATAATAAGTTACAGACATGATAGCTTAAATGTTGAACTACTGTGTTCTGGCCTGGTCCGCAGGTCAGGTTTTTTTCCTTTGCTTATTTGGATTGGATTGGTTTTGAGGACCTGAGAAGAATCGAGGATCCCTTTTCCAGTACTGGATGGCGAGCCCAGCCCAAAGAGCCGGATGAACTGGTAGATTGTAACCCGACTGGTTACAAACACACTGAGTGACTATTGAACATTGACAGACTGAAATTGACTTTAAAAAAAGGACACAAAAGACAATATATCCTTGGTTCGACCATTTGTGGGGTTTATTTTATTTTATTTTGTTTTTAAGAAGCGTGCTCTACCTTTGTTAAATGTGCACAACCTGCTAAACTTTAATAATTGTCAATAAATGCAATTGTGTTTTCTACACCTACTGCGTACAAGTCCTCTGTTGTCACACACCCTTGGCTCCTACGAATCTAGAACCTGTCTGATCTGGCCCATATTTCCCTTCTGTCCTCGTACTGTGGTTAAAGGTAACTACACTGCCCATACTACATGCAAAGAAGGCAAGAAGTAGCACTAACAGGTCTTACATGCCCATTACTAGTATTGCACCACCAGTGTTACAATCACATAAATTATGTTCATTATAATTTGCTGAGACTCTCTAACCTAACCAGTGACGCCATAGAAGGGTTCGCAGAAGAATTGGGTCCGACCTCTTTGATGGGAGTGCAAAATCGAATGGCCCTTGACATGTTGTTGGCGGAGAAGGGGGGCGTATGTGCAATGTTTGGAGACATGTGCTGCACCTTCATCCCCAATAACACTGCTCCAGATGGATCAGTAACTCGAGCCCTGGAGGGCCTTAAAACTCTGTCTAAAACCATGCATGAGCACTCAGGAATTGACAACCCGCTGGAGAGTTGGATGGCATCCGTGTTTGGACAATGGAAAGGTTTGGCTATATCTGCAATGCTCGCAACATTCTTAGGGTTACTGGTCACCTGTGGTTGTTGTCTCATTCCTTGTGCCAGAGGATTGTTGGTAAAGGTAATAACGAGGGCAGTGGACCCCGGAGCGGTGGTTCCGGTGTTTCAGTGTCCACTGATAACCTCTGTAGTAACTGAGGGGGCTGAGGAGTGACACAACACCAGGTGTGGTGAGCTTCCAAAAGAAAGCTCAAGAGAGGGAATGTGGAGATACAGAAATTATTTTATTGCTACAATATAACCTGCATTATTAACAGTGCCGTAATAATATACCTTACAGCACTGATATTGTATTAAAGATGTTTGCCACCATATTAACCTTTATTACAGGTGCAGCCATAATCATTTTATACACACATTGCATTTTTGTGCTCATTCAGAGTTGATGTTCAGTCTATTAAAGGTTTTAAGCTTTGTGAAGCGCTATGTCTTCACAATCTATTCTGTAAGTGACTGGAGCATAGAAGGACTGCATACACGCTTGAAATTCATTTAGCTTCTAACTGCATTTTAGTTTACTTGGCAACAGATGACAGAGGACCAGTCAAGAGAAGTACCAGCCCCAAGAACCTTCTGGGCTTCAAACTTATTGCCTTACATGGAAGGTGTTAACTAAAGAGGAACTGTCTGTAAATTTAAAGATGTACCATTTACTGTAATCAACGTCTTTGATCTGTAATTGACTCCATGAATGGGGCGTTATCCCTGTTGCTTTAAAAGTATTCTCAAATGTATTTTTATCAGAAAACGTGTGCTAATGTGATGTTGCCATACTTCTTCTCCTGTGTGTGTTTTAATAAACTCATCGTTTGATTGCACTCTTCTGGGCATCCGTTGGTTTGTTTCATTGCTCAACATTGCTTGGTTTTGCGACACAAACTAAGTCAAAACCATTAAATACCTAAGCAGCCTGTGCCAGGGATCTGTGTTTGCTGATACCTGGCACCGTGCACTGAAGTTTTACACCAAACAAAATAAGTCAAAACTATTAAACACCTACGCAGTGTGTGCCAGGGATCTGTGTCAGCCGATCCCTGGGACTGTGCACTAAACTTTCTGATCACATAAACTAAGCCAAAACCGTTAAATACCTAACAAGTCTGCACCAGGGTTCTGTGTCAGCTGATCCCTGGGACAGTGCACTAAATTTCATGAACAAATAAACTAACCTAAAACCATTAAATACTTAACCAGCCTGCACCAGACATCTGTGTCAGCTGATCCCTTGGACAGTACACTAAACTTTCTGATCAAATAAACTAAGTCTAAACCATTAAATACCTAGCCTGCCTTTGGCAGGGATCTGTGTGAGCTGATCCCTGGGACCGTGCAATGAAGTTTTACATCAAATAAACAAAGTTTAAACCATTAAATACCTAACCAACCTGTGCCAGGGATCTGTGTCAGCTGATCCCTGGGACGGTGCACTGAAGTTTTAGATCAAGAAAACTAAACCAAAACCATTAAATACCTAACCAACTTCTGCCAGGGATCTGTGTCAGCTGATCCGTGGGACCATGCACTGAAGTTTTAAATCAAATAAACTGATCCAAAACCATTAAATACCTAACCAGCCTGCACCAGACATCTGTGTCAGGTGATCCCTGGCACCATGCACTAAACTTTCTGATCAAATAAACTAAGCCAAAACCATTAAATACCTAACCAGCCTGTGCCAGGGATCTGTGTCATCTGATCCCTGAGACTATGCAGTGAAGTTTTACATCAAATAAAGTAATCCAAATCCATCAAATGCCTAACCAATCTGTGCCAGGGATCTGTGTCAGCTGATCCCTGGGACCATGCACTGAAGTTTTGCATCAAATAAACAAAGTCAAAACCATTAAATACCTAACCAGCCTGCGCCAAGGATCTGTGTCAGTTGATCCGTGGGACCATGCACTGAAATTTTACATCAAATACACTAAACCAAAACCATTAAATACCTAACCATTCTGTGGCAGGAAACTATGTCAGCTGATCCCTGCTACTGAGCACTGAAGTTTTTTCAACAAATAAAAAAGCCAAAACCAATAAATACCTAACAGCCTCCGCCAGGAACTGTGTCAGCTGATCCCTGGGACCATGCACTAAAGTTTTACATCAAATAAAAAAAACCAAAACCATTAAATACCTAACCAGCCTGCGCCAGAGATCTGTGTCAACTAAACCCTGTGACCGTGCACTGAAGTTTTACATCTAATAAAGTAAGCCAAACCATTAAATACCTAACCAGCCTTTGTCAGGGATCTGTGTCAGCTAATCCGTGGGACTCTGCACTGAAGTTTTACATCTAATAAACTAGGACAAAACCATTAAATACCTAACCAGCCTATGCCAGGGATCTGTGTCAACTGATCCCTGGGACCGTGCACTGAAGTTTTACATCAAATAAACTGAACCAAAACCATTAAATACCTACGCAGCCTGTTCATGGGATCTGTGTCAGCTGATCCCTGGGACCGAGCAGTGAAGTTTTATATCAAATGAACTAAACCAAACCCATTAAATACCTAACCAGCCTGTTCATGGGATCTGTGTTAGCTGATCCCTGGGACCGTGCACTGAAGCTTTACATGAAATAAACTCAACCAAAACCATTAAATACCTAACCATCCTGTTCATGGGATCTGTGTCAGCTGATCCGTGGGACTATGCACTGAATTTTTTACATCTAATAAACTAAGCCAAACCATTAAATACCTAAGCAGCCTTTGCCAGGGATCTGTGCCAGCTTATCCGTGGGACTATGCACTGAAGTTTGACATCAAATAAAGTAAACCAAAACCATTAAATGCCTACCCAGCCTGTTCATGGGATCTGTGTCAGCTGATCCGTGGGACCATGCACTGAAGTTTTACATGAAATAAACTAAGCCAAAACCATTAAATACCTAACCAGCCTGTTCCAGGGATCTGTGTCAACTGATCCCTGGGACAGTGCACTGAAGTTTTACATCAAATAAACTAAACCAAAACCATTAAGAACTGTTGTGGGATTTCTCTTTAGTGTATTGTCCTTTAATGTATTGTATTGCTTTCATGTTACTTAGTTTAGTATGTCTGGTTCACACCTCATTCACGCTGGGAAACAGACGGTGAGAAACTGGTGAATGTCTCCCAGGATGCGGAAGCTCACACAGGAAGGCTTGTCCCCAGAGTGGGGGAGATTCACACAGGTGATAGAGAGTCTGTCTGTTTAGAGCCAAGGTGTGAACTGCAACTGTAAAAGCCTTTTGTTCTGTGACTGTGTATAAAAAGGACCTGAACTGTTCATTGTCAGAGACGACTTTCAGTACCCCCTGACTGATGTCCCTCCTCATGCATGAGATAGCTGAAATAAAGGTGTTGTTACAACTCATCCCGTCTGCAGGCTTTGGTAATTAAAATTTCCACAACAATACCTAACCAGCCTGTTAATGGGATCTTTGTCAGCTGATCCAAGGGACCATGCACTGAAGTTTTACATCAAATAAACTAAACCTGTCATGATCCTGGGCCATGTTGGCCCAGTGTTCTTAGTTTTCGTTTGTTTTCTGTTTTGTTCTTTATTTTTGCCCTGGTTTCTAAGTTGTTCTGTTAAGATGCTCCTTATTTGATTACCCCCTCTGTGCTCCCCTGTGTATCTGTAGACCCTTGTTCCCCTCCTTGTGTTTTATTCCATTTTTCCCCAGCCGGTTATGTCGTGCACTCTCTACTCCTGTCTGAACCTCTGTACTTCCTGTTTTACTTTGACAGTCTCCCCTCAGTGTTGCGTTTATTCCTGCCATGTCTTGTTATGATTATCAGTGTCACCTGTGGTCCCCGTGTGCTCCCACTTCCCTCGTTAACCCTCTGTGTATTTATGTCTGCTTCTCACTCAGTTCTGGGTCGCATTCTCCCTCATTCATGGCCGTGTGTTTCTCTGTGTACTAGTGTATTGTTTCCCATCACAACAGAGAGGTATTGATATGTGACATCACATCAGCGACGCGAATCTGGCATTGATATTTGACATCACAGTAGACAGGTGATTATGGCATTGATATTTGACATCACAATAGAGAGGCAAATCTGGCATTGATATTTGTTTTCACAATAGAGAGGCGAATCTGGCATTGAAATGTGACATCACAGCAGAGACTCGAGTCTGGTATTGATATGTGACATCACAATAGAGAGGCGAATCTGGTATTGATATTTGACATCACAACAGAGAGGCGAATCTGGCATTGATATGTGACATCACAGCAGATACGCGAGTCTAGTATTCATATGTGACATCACATTAGCGACGCGAATCTGGCATTGATATTTGACATCACAGTAGAGAGGCGATTATGGTATTGATATGTGACATCAGAATAGAGAGGCAAATCTGGCATTGATATTTGCTTTCACAAAAGAGAGGCAAATCTGGCATTGAAATTTGACATTACAACAGAGAGGCGAATCTGGCATTGATAATTGACATCACAGCAGAGATGAGATTCTGGTATTGATATTTGACATCAAAACAGAGAGGCGAATCTGGCATTGATATGTGACATCGCAGCAGAGAGGCGAATCTGGCATTGATATTTAACGTCACAATACAGAGGCTAATCTGGCATTGATATTTGACATCACAATATAGAGGAGAATCTGGTACTAATATTTGACTTCACAATAGAGTTTCAGTTTTAGTTTCAGTTTCACTTTTATTTCTATAGCACATTTAAAAGACCCAGGTACATCATAGTGCTTCACAGACGAGTCGCATTTCGGGGTTACAACAGTAAAGGAGCAGGAAAATACAATTATCAACAAAAGAAAATACAGTTATAAGATGGTGATGTGGCAACAAGCATGAACCCGGGAAAAGTTAAAAACTAAGTTTTTTGGAAGGCAGGATTAAACAGGTGGGTTTTTAAACGTGATTTAAAGGATTGGATGGATTCCAACGCACGGACATCAATCGGCAAGCTGTTCCAGAGTTTTGGTGAGGCAAAAGCAACAGCTCGATCCCCCCTACTCTTCCGTTGAGAGATTGGTTGCATTAAGAGCCCCTGGTTAGAGGATCTGAGTGCTCTCGTGGGGATGTATAGGTCAAGGAGGTCGATTAAGTAGCTGGGTGCCAGGTTATTTAAAATTTTAAAAGTGTATAAAAGGATTTTAAAAATGATACGGTATTTGACGGGGAGCCAACGAAGGTTGGCGAGGATGGGTGTGATAAGGTCATGTCTTCTGCTGCCGCTTAAAAGGCGTGCTGCAGCATACTGGACTAGTTGCAGGCATTGGATGAGTGAAAGTTGGAGGCCTAAATAAAGAGAATTACAGTAGTCCAATCTCGAAGTAACAAGAGCATGAATGAGCTTTTCAAGGTCTTTATGTCGTAAGTAGGGCATTGCTTTAGACATTTGACATCACAGCTGGTTTTCACCACTGCAGCCACTTGCTTGTCTAATTTGAGAGAACTATCCAGCACTACTCCAAGGTTTCTGACAGTAAACGAAAGATGACTGGCATAGGATCCCAAGGTATCCGTTAGCTGTTTCAAGGGGATGTGAAAGTCAAAGATGATAATTTCTGTTTTGTTTTCATTAAGGGTGAGAGAGTTGTGCAGTAGCCAGTCTCTAATATAACGCAGGCAGTTGAACAACGGCAATAGCGGGGACTGGAGATCCATATCCAGAGGAAAATAGATTTGGAAATCATGCATATAACAGTGGAAAGAAATATTATGATTTCTGAAAAGAGAGGGGCGAATCTGGTATTGATATGTGACATCACATCAGAGACGCGAATCTGGCATTGATATTTCAAATCACAGTAGAGAGGCGATTCTAGGATTGATATTTGACATGACAACAGAGAGTTGATTCTTGCATTGATATGTGACATCACAATAGAGAGGCGAATCTGGCATTCACATTTGACTTCACAATAGAGAGGCGAATCTGGAATTGACATTTAACTTCACAAAAGAGAGGCGAATCTGGCATTGATATTTGACATCACAATAGAGAGGCGAATCTCGCATTGATATGTGACATCACAACAGAGAGGCGAATCTCGCATTGATATGTGACATCACAATAGAGAGGCGAATCTGGAATTGATATTTGTTTTCACAACAGAGAGGCGAATCTGGCATTGATATTTGTTTTCACAATAGAGAGGCGAATCTGGCATTGATATGTGACATCACAATAGAGAGGTGAATCTGGCATCGATATTCAACATCAATGTAGAGAGACTGGTCTGGCATTTATATTTGACATCACAACAGCGACGCGACTCTGGTATTAATATGTAACATCACAGCAGAGAGACGAATCTGACATTGATGTGTGACATCACAGCAGAGACGCAAATATGGCATTGATATGTGACATCACAATAGAAAGGCGAATCTGGCATTTATATGTGACATCACAATAGAGAGGCGATTCTGGCATTGATATGTGACATCACAATAGAGAGGCGAATCTGGAATTGATATTTGTTTTCACAACAGAGAGGCGAATCTGGAATTGATATTTGTTTTCACAACAGAGAAGCGAATCTGGCATTGATATTTGACATCACATCAGAGACCGAAATCTGGCATTGATATTTGACATCACAGCAATGAGGCGAAGCTGGAATTGATATTTGACATCACAATAGAATGGCGAGTCACGCATTGATATTTGACATCACAACAGAGATTCGAAACTGGCATTGATATGTGACATCACAGCAGAGAGACGAATCTTACATTGATATGTCAAGTCAAAGTCAAAGTCAACTTTATTTGTCAATTCTGCCACATGTACAGGACATACAGAGAATAGAAATTTTGTTACTCTCAAACCCTAGATGAAGTTGCAATGAACATTTAAATATAAGAGATTGATTAAAAATGCAAGTAAAATAATTAAAAAAAGTAAAATTTGAATAAATACAGTACACTTTTACATATACCAAAAAAGCTATACAATATACCATATACAATATTCAGGTAACGGTAAATGACATTGAGTGGAGACCAGGCAAGGTAGTGCAAATAGGCAAATGGAGATTTGGTAATGTACGGTAGGAGATAGTGTACTGTGACATCACAGTAGAGAAGCGAATATGGCATTGAAATGTGACATCACAATAGAGAGGCGAGTCTGGCATTTATATGTGAGATCGGAAATAGAGAGGCGATTCTGGCATTGATATGTGACATCACAATAGAGAGGCGAATCTGGAATTGATATTTGACATCACAATAGAGAGGCGAATCTGGCATTGATGTTTGCTTTCACAACAGATAGGCGAATCTGGTATTAATATTTGTTTTCACAATAGAGAGGCCAATCTGGCATCGATATTCAACATCAATGTAGAGATTCTGGTCTGGCATTGATATATTAATTCACAATAGAGAGGTGAATCTGGCACTGAAGTTTTACATCAATGTAGAGAGACTGGTCTGGCACTGATATGTGACATCACAATAGAGAGGTGAATCTGGCATTGATATGTGACATCACAGTAGAGATGTTCGTTTGACATTGATATGTCACATCACAGTAGAGAGGTGAATCTGGCATCGATATTCAACATCACAATAGAGAGGTGTGTTGTGGGATTTCTCTTTAGTGTATTGTCCTTTAACGTATTGAAATGTTTTCATGTTACTTAGTTTAGTATGTCTGGTTCACACCTCATTCACGCTGGGAAACAGACGGTGAGAAACTGTTGAATGTCTCCCAGGATGCGGAAGCTCACACAGGAAGGCTTGACCCCAAAGTGGGGGAGATTCACACAGGTGATGGAGAGTCTGTCTGTTCAGAGCCAAGGTGTGAACTGCAACTGTAAAAGCCTTTTGTTCTGTGACTGTGTATAAAAAGAACCTGAACTGTTCATTGTTAGAGACGACTTTCAGTGCCCCCTGACTGACGTCCCTCCTCATGCATGAGATAGCTGAAATAAAGGTGTTGTTACAACTCATCCCGTCTGCAGGCTTTGGTAATTAAAATTTCCACAACAGTTTGGCGTCACGAACAGGGTGATCCAGTGTTCTCGCTGAAAGACGGCTCTGGGATATCTGATCACCCCGAGGTATCAAAACGCTTCGGTCCTGCCAGCTGTTTAAAAGCAACGAGAAAGGCAGAGTCACAGAGCCTGTGCTTCAGCGACCACCGAGATCACCTTGACGAATCGAGGGGAAACTCCTGCAGAACGGTGTGCTGTATCTATCTTTTTAACAAGTCACGAGAGTTTTGTGTCTGGCCGTGTGAGCGTGTTGCAGCCTTCGAAGAGCTCAAGAAGGTGAGCGTGTTACGACCATCCAGGGCAAGAGCTCCGAGGGAGTCTCCGTGTAGAATCATGGAGAGTCTTCGTGTAGAATCACGGAGTGACATCCCTAGCATCTTCTAAAAGACCCTAACTTCTTCAAAGGAGACTGGGGGTGGCGGTGTTCGTTCCTTGGTCCGTAGAAGGCAAGGAACCTCACGGGGGACGCCTCGTGTAGTAATATGGGATCGAGATCCAGTAAGGCAGCCAGCGGAGCCGGATTAGCGGCTTGAGAGGCGGCTGCGGCAAGCGTTCCACGAGGTGGCCAGGGACAAAACTCAATATTTGACTGTATGGTTAAGAAATGGGGAATTGGGTGTATGAAATATGTTGTTAAGTGGCAAAAAGTAAACGGGTTTCCCGAAAAGGGATCGCTGAGTGTTAACCAGTTAAAGAAAATAGAGGAACAGTTGCGAGAGGAAGAAGCAAAATTATTGGAAAAAGGAAAAGGTAGGACCATAGATCTACGTAGAGTAAGTGATGAGAAGGAATGCTTGAAAATGTGGATAGGGGAAGCAGAAAGAAGAGAAAACAAAGCAGCTCTGAAAGAATTACCTAGAGAAGTCCGTGGAGGGGAGGCTGACGCAGAATCTGCCTCAGCACCTCTTCCACCTCCGTATAACACGGAGAACAAAACATCATTTCCCTGTTCACGCACTGTTTGTGCTTCCCCAGTACAGGCTGTTTTGCAGGGCCTGAAAGCCGATGCGGACCTGGACTCCTTTCCCTCCCCATCCCGCTCTGCACCACGCGCCCCACAGCCAGAGGATGCAAGCGCCAATCCCGCTACTGAGGAGCGACAGCCCCGTCAGGATGAAGCGGAAAGAATGACACTCAGATCCGACACAGCGCTCAGCAACACACGGAGCGCGTCGCGAGCTGAAAACGCGCCGCGAGCTGAAGCGACGAAAACACAGCAACGGAGAGCTGTGAGAGGAAAGAACAGATGTAAGGACAGCCGCCATGGATATTACGCCCTGCCTTTTGCTACAGATCAGCCTGAATATTCTCTCACTGATGACGAGCGGGACGATACAGACGACGCAGACAGCAGTGAGGAGGCCGAAAAGTTCCAGACCAGGCAGAGAACGCGGAGACAGCGACAGGTGAAAGGAGAAAGCCTGCAGCTCCCGATGGTGGAAGTGGCGGGACCCAAGGGACCTATTTTAGTTCACAGACCGTGGACACAGTCAGACATCGCTGACGCCACAAGCCATCTACCTGACCCCCTCATGTCGGGTGCAAAGTTCGGTGAGCACCTCCTAATTTTCTGCCAAGAATATCGTCCCACGGGTCAAGAAATTAGACACGCAGTGGCAGGCAAGCTGAAGCCATGCGACCTGAGGAGAATATCACCTCACTTGCCTGATCCTATGCTGAGGATGCGACACCTGACCTATGAGCATGGAGAAAACCTTGAATATTGTACTGCAGTCACCCACCTGATGGATAAGCTAAAGGAGGTTTTCCCAGATAAAGTGGACATGTCAAAGATTCAGGCTTGCAAGCAAAGAAAGGATGAATCTGTGGACGATTTCATACATCGCATGACAACTGTGTTTGAAGCTAATGGTGGAATACCCAAAGATGACATGACGAGCGCCTCCGCCTCCACATATGAGCACCATCTCTGCGGCCACATTTTCCGGGGACTGAGATCAGATGTGGCAGCCGAGGTAAAGCATTCGTACGTGGGGGGAGAAGATGAGCCGCGGCTAACGGAGCTACAACGCCATGTCCGCCACGCTCAGAGCCACCTGGATGAGAAGAAAAGCAAAAGAGAGGAAAAACAGAATGCCGACCTCCATAATGCCGCCCTAACACTGTATAAAGCCGAGGCAAACACGCACGGAGGTTTCCACAACAGAGACAGTTGTCGTGACCGAAGTGGGGAGAACAGACGGGACCGAGGACAATTTCTTTTTTTTTTTTTTTTTTTTTTTTTTTAAACCTGTCCTGTTTGGTTCTTTTGCCATCAGAATTATTGTCTAAAGGTGAAGAAAGATGCCCAACGGATTTACTTTACCAAATGGACCATCCCAGCCTTGCCGTAATGGTCCATTTGATTTACCTTTTATTGTTTATTTTATTTTATTTATTTATTTTTTTTTTTTTACTTGCTAGATACGGGACAGGAGAAAAGAAAAGGGAGAAAGAAAGAGGGGGAAGAAAAAAAAAAAACAGCGAAGAAGAGGGACGGGGATAAAGGGCAAAAAACAAAAACCAACAAAATAAGCAGACAAAAAATACATATATCGATCACCTGGATCACCTGTTAGGAAAGAAAAAAGAAAACAAGCAGAAGAAAACGAGAGTAATAGAATAAACAACATCACAATGATATATGGGAATATAACGCTAAATACTTAATATTAAACATTATTGTGCAGCACGTAAGATCGATAGCGCACAGTGTGCTTTTAGGTAGGAGCCAAAAAGGGTGTAGTTTGTGTGTGTGATCAGCTGTGTGTACACCTGTGAGCATGAGCGCGCTTGTATTTAAAAGGTTCCTTAATGTAATGATCTGCTAGAGGGTGTGGGGGGCCACAGTCCCATCCTCCAGGGCATGAAGCAGGTATGGAGGAGATCAAAACTCCAGACATCCAGAGGCCCCCAGAACACAAGAGACCAAGGAAGACCAACAGAGGGGCAGCCGCGCCACTGTCCCAGAAAGAGCTGAGGAGAGTCCCAGATGAAGGATCACTCAGCAGCCGCGGAGCAGAAGCCACGGGGGGTTGCAGTGACGTGCCCGTGAGCTCCGCCGGCAGCCAGCTGTGCCTGAGTGACCGAGCCCCAGGCCGAGAGGCCGAGGGCACCCCACCCCCGAAGTGGCCCGAGCGAGCCCCAGGTTCCAGGCCCCGATAAGCAGCCACCAAGGAGTGAGCCGGTGTGTACCCGGACGCCCACCCCCGGACACAAAGAACCACCAACGCATCGATGTCTGAGGGCGTCTGCCACCGGCAGGGGAAGTGGTGGGGGGAGATAGGCCTCCAAACCTTGGAGGGCCTGAGATGTCCCCAGAGAGGTGGCGTCTGATACCCAACCTGACATATAGACACAGACATACAGGCACACTCAAATACAAACATCCATTCCCACCCTCATGCTCTCATAGGCAATTACTCCACACTCAACCAACGTGGAGACAGACATAAAGAGACGCTGTACACACAATCACACTCCTCAAGCGTACTCTAAGAACCGGGTCTAGGTACCCTTGCCCCTGGAGGGGGAAACTGCACCCAGACCCAGGTGGTGTTACCCTTTTCCCTGCAGTGGGGAGAAGCAGACTGCCCCGACTCCGCAGCAGCAGGGAGGCCCCACACACCAGACCCCAGTCGGACGGCCAACTCCTCCTCCTAGCCCCCCCGCTCCAGCAGGCCGCAGAGACCGGGGGTGTGAGAAGACTCCAAACCTCCCTCTACCCGCTCATATGTAGTGTTGATGTATACGTGTTCTAAGGTGCAATTAAAACCCAGGAGGGCATGGAGCTACCTGCCAGAGAGCAGCAGGTAAGCGCATAGCCCCTCCTGATAGCCCTCAATGTCTACGTGTATTTAAAATTGAGAGGTGGGCAACGACGCCAGGGGTGAGGTGTACTCCCTGATGGTAATTTGGAGTCCGTGTTGTGAGCCCACCCCCAAGATCCTATATGTATGTGTTATGAGAGTGTGAGTAATGTGAATGTCTAAGTTGTGAGATAAAATTGAGGCAGAGGCAGCCAGAAGGGGACAGAGGGGGGGGATGCCTCCTCTGCACCCTGGTGACACACCCCTACCCCAAGGCCCTGCATGTGTGGGTGATTGTGGTGGAGCGGGAAGAGGGAGGCAGATGGAGATGGGGAGGGAAGAAAGGGAGGGGCAAGTGACCCCTCCCTGGGGCCAGCTCCCCCGCTGACCCCAGTAGGCACCCCCATGCTCTGCAACCCGCCAGGGAAAGGGGGCCCAGGCCCATCCGGACCAGGGCCCAGTGCAGCAGCGCCGCCCGGCCCCACAGAGCCCGGGACAGCCCACCCGACCCCACTACAGAGAAAACTGCACCCACCCCATCATCCACTCATCTTCCAGACTACACAAGACAATAGACCCCCAGGCTGAGATCTTCCTCCACCTCTCCTATATCTCCCCCTCCTGCAGAGAGAATTCCTGAGGAGAGGAAAGCTCCTGCAAGATGTGACAACCTCCCCCACCAGTTGAAGAGTCCCCCAGGTGGCTCGATGCACTGGCGGCGCCCTGCGCCAGGACTGGGCCCCCATATACCCACCCGCCCACAACCCCAGCAACACACCAACCAGGACCCGAGCCCCCGAGGCCCGGCCAGGGCCCCAGCCCAGAGACTGAGCGCCCCCAGAACCTCACGCCCGTCCCGGACCCACCCAGGGGCAGCCAGGCTACCAGGTCAGTAACCCACGTCCGTCAGCACAGACCCTCCCCTAGCCCCGCTGCACGCAGCCACGAGGAAACCGTCACCTAAGAGCCAACAGAGCCCTTAATTGGCCATGACCGCTACCCCGGGTTGAGCCCCCCAAGGAAGATGCTCCTGGGGAACCCCCCGACGCCCTAAGCCTGTCCCTACCCCCACACCAATCACAACAGTGAAGGTGGGACCAAACTATGACCCCCCCACCCCCGCTAGGTGATGGAGCTGATCAAAGGAGCCCAGAGCAATTGATCTGATGTGGTGGCAGAGGCTGTATCAAGACTAATGTAATCTAATAGATAATTTCTATACTGGTTAGAATTAAGATTATTTTTATTTTTCCAGTTCATGAGGACTGTTTTCTTGGCTATGCATAGGGCAGTGAAAACCATGTGAGCTATATTCTTTTCTGAAGTGACATTATCTAAGCTGCCCAACAAACACACTAAAGGAGAAGTTGGAATGTTACATTTCAGACACTTCGATAAGTCTTCACATATCTCACGCCAAAACTTCTGAACTGGTGGACAGAACCAAAGAGCGTGGATATAATTGTCCGGTGAATTGGTTTGGCAGTGTGAGCAGTTGTTGGTAGACGTAAAGCCCATCTTGAACATCCGATGACCTGTATAGTGCACTCTATGTAGTATTTTGTATTGAATTAATTGAAGACTGGGATTTCTAATTAGATGAAAGGTTTTTAAGCAAATCTGAGACCAGAAGTTTTGGTCTAAGTTAACTGATAAATCCGCTTCCCATTTTGCAATAGGAAGTGATATTGATTCATCTATTTTAGAAAGCATTCTGTATATTTTGGATAGTAATTTGGGGGTTTTAAGAGTAAGAAATTGAACCACACTTGGTGGTGTTTGTAGTTCAACTTGACCCGGTTTAAATTTCTTTTTTACTATGGATTTAATTTGTTGATATTCTAAAAATCTTTTCTTGTTGATCCCATATTGTGTAACTAGTCTGTCAAATGAAATAAATTCTGTTCCTTCTAGTATATGTTCTAAATATTTGATTCCTTTACCACTCCAATCTGAAAAGTTTATCATATTATTGTTTTGTAATATGTCAGGGTTGTTCCAGATAGGTGTACGTTTGCATGGGATTAATGAAAACTCTGTCAACTTCAGAAACTCCCACCATGCTGTCAGAGAGGAGCTAATGTTGACGCTTTTGAAGCATTCATGTCTTTGAATGTTTGAGCTGATAAATGGTAGATCTGAAATCTCTAGATTATTGCAAAGTGCTTGTTCTACATCTAGCCAAGGTTCATCTAAGAGGGTATGTTTTAGCCATCCTGAGATAAATTGGAGCATGTTGGCTAAGAAGTAGTGCTGAAAGTTAGGTAGTTCTAATCCTCCTTTATCCTTGGTCTTTTGTAGTGTTTTTAAGCTTATACGTGGGGGCTTATTTTTCCAAAGGAATTTGGACATATATGAATCTAGAGATCTGAACCAATCTTGTGGCGGTTTAGTTGGGATCATTGAGAATAAATAATTTATTTTTGGTAAGACCATCATTTTTATAGCGGCAACCCTTCCCATGAGTGATATGGGTAGACATTTCCACCTAGCCAGATCGCCTTCTACTTTCTTTAAAAGTGGGATATAGTTTAATTTAGTTAGATCTGCAAGCTTGGGAGAAACAGTAATACCTAAATATTTTATATTTCCCGATTGCAGTGGAGTAGAAGAGGAATTATGGAAGGAGCAATTAATCGGAAGGACTGTAGATTTTGACCAGTTAATTGAGTAATCTGATATTCTTGCAAAAGAGTTTATCAATTCAATCACCCCAGAGATATTGGTTTGTGAATTTTGGAGAAAGAGTAGCACATCATCCGCATAAAGGCTGATTTTATGTTCCACGTTCTTGCATTTTATGCCCTTAATTACTGAATTCTGTCTAATTGCTGCTGCTAGTGGTTCAATAAAAATTGCAAACAGTGAAGGGGAGAGTGGGCATCCCTGCCTGGTGCCCCTCAGGAGACAGAAGCTGGAGGATGTCTGGTCATTTGTTCTGACACAAGCTCTTGGGGAATTATATAATATTTTTAACCAGTTGATGAAAGAAGATCCAAAACCAAATTTGTGTAAAGTTGTAAATAGAAATTTCCAGTTAACTCTGTCAAACGCTTTTTCTGCATCTAAAGAAAATATTGTAGTTTCAAGGTTTTTACTGTATGAGTAGTCTATCAAATTAAGTAATCTACGTGTATTTGTTGATGAGTGCCTACCTTTTATGAAACCAGTTTGGTCAGGATGAATTAAGAGGGGGGTTATTTTCTCTAGTCTCTTCGAGAGAGCTTTGCAGATTATTTTAAGGTCTACATTTATAAGGGATATTGGACGATAGCTTGAGGGATATACTGGGTCTTTGCCTGGTTTTAGCAGGAGATTAATGTTTGCAGAATTCATATTTGATGGGAGTCTGCCATTTTCTTTGATTTCCAACAGCGTTCTGTAAAAAATTGGGGCTAAAATCGTCCAGAATTCTTTGTAGAATTCTGCAGGAAAGCCGTCTGGACCTGGAGCCTTATTATTTGGCCTACTTATCAGGGCTTCCTGGAGTTCACCTGGTGTCAGTGGCGAATCCAATGCCATTGCTTGAGAGTCTAATAATTTTGGGAGAGTTATGTTGTCTAAAAACTGATCAATTTCCTTTTTAGATGGGTTTATTTGTGGTGAATACAACGTTTTATAGAAATCCCTGAAGATGTTGTTTATTTGTTTCGGGTCATATACTGTGTTCCCAGATGAGTCTTGAACAGCACATACAGTTGTTTTTTCTTTATTTATTTTTAGCTGGTTTGCTAGAAATTGACCGGATTTATTACCATGTTCATAATTTTGTAAGCGTAGTCTTTGTACTAAGAATTTTGTTTTTTTATCAATTATCTCATTTAATTCTAGTTTTGTTTTGCGTATTTTGTTCAATGTTTCCTGATCTTGGTCGGACGCATAGGCTTCTTCTAGTGATTTGATGGTTTTTTCTAATTCCTGAATATTTTTGTTTTCTTTTTTCTTTTTATGTGATGAGAAAGAAATTATTTTACCTCTCATCACAGCTTTCCCTGCTTCCCATAGAACAGAAGCTGATGTTCCGGGAGTGTCATTAAAGTCTAAATATGAAGTCCACTCTTTTTTAAAATATTTAATAAAGTCTTCATCTTTAAGCAGTGATGTATTAAATCTCCAGTTTTTACTAGGCGTAGTATTATTCTTGTGCATTAGTGTTAAAGATACAGGAGCATGATCGCTGACAGCTATAGGGTGAATCTCAGTGTCTGAAATGTCCCTCAGCAGTGAGCTGCTGACCAAAAAATAATCCAGACGAGAGTAGGAGTGATGGACATGTGAGAAAAAAGTATATTCCTTACTGGTGGGGTGAAGGGAGCGCCATGCATCGCAAAGACCAAAGTCGCTCATATACTGTTTGATTATATTTATGGACTGCCAATTACGCTGAGTTCCTGCTGTATTGAGCCTATCCATTTCTTCATTTAGTCCAAGGTTGAGGTCGCCTCCAAGAACAAGTGTGCCATCTAAGTGTTCAGAGAGTGCACTGAAAAAACCGTGAAAGAATGAGGGATCATCAACATTTGGACCATATACACTTACAATACATAGCTTTTTATCAAGTATAGATAGTTTAATGATTAAGAATCTGCCCTCTGGATCTATAACTGTATCGAGTACTGTGAAATTAATTTTTTTATGGATTAAAATTGCTACTCCCCTTTGTCTAGAATTATAACAAGCTGAGAACACATTAGGAAACTCAGGTGTTTTAAGTTCATTCGAACCTCTAAGAGGTCTGTGGGTCTCATGTAAAAGGACAACATCTGCCTGTAGTTTTTTGAGTTGGTTAAATATTTTTAACCTCTTTTCTCTGGAGCCAGCTCCATTTACATTCCATGTAACGAATCTTAGTGCACCCATAGATGTCTGTGTATAACTAGGGGTGTGCGCTGTGTGTGTCGCTTAGACAGGTGGAGAGAATACATCACTTGTTCGTAAATAAAAAGAGGGGGAGAGAGAAAAAATGTGTGGTGAGATGCTCCCTGAGTCTGACTATGTGTGTGCATATTTACTAATATGAGTACGCTTGGTTTAAGTGTGTGTATCCTATACGACTGTGTGCGCTGTCTGATGTAAATGTGCTGCCGTTGAGCGCATGGCTGTGCGTGATCGTGCTATGAAATCACACCTAAGATGTGATTTGATACTAGTAAGTTAAACAGATGTTAATGCAAGTTAGTGTGAGTGGGTGGGGAAAGGGTGTAGCGGATTCTTATCTGGTGTGAAGTTAATACAGCCACGGAGTGATGTCGGGGTCGCGGTGGAGCTGTCCGTCCACGTACAGCCGGTCCACAGCAATGACAGCGCGGGAGCCCTTCTGGATAAAGCTGCGTCGGATTGGGAAGAGGACCCTGCGTCGTTCCAGGATCTCTTTGGGGAACTGGTCGTTCACGCTGAAGTCCGTTCCTTTTAATTCCCTGCCGCGGCTTTTCACCTGTTCCTTTTGTTTGTAGTGGCCGAATTCGGCCACGATAGGACGTGGTCTCCCGGCCGCAGCCCGAATGGGGCCGAGGCGATGCACCCTATCAAAGACGATGTTCTTCACCGTGTCTTCGGGCAGTTTCAGGTGGGTTTTGATGAAGCTTTTTACCGTGGTCTCCGCGTCCTCTCCAGCGGCTTCTGGAATACCAGAAAATACCAGATTATCACGCATGCTACGAGCTTGTAGATCTATAACTGTTTCTTTTATTTTTTTATTTTCTCTATTTAGCTGAGTAACATTGTCTGTGAGACATTTCACCGACTCCCTTAGCGTGGCATTTTCAGCAGCGAGCGTTTCCACCTGCTGCTGGCTGAACTCCAGGGACTCTCGCAAGGATTTAAATTCCCGGTGAAGAATCTCCACCAAGGACAGCCTTGCATCGAAACTGGACAGTCGTTGGTCGATTGACTCCAGTATGTCGACAATATCTTTGCCGGCTGGCGATGTTGTGCCGGGGGAATCTGCCGGGCGAAGTCTTTTCGACGACGGCGTCTCAGGTTTGGCCGGGGAAGCTGCACTCTGAGCCTTCTTCATCACGAGATCCTGGAAGTACTGATCAATGTAATCTTGGAGAGCCTCTAAACTCTCCCCGTTGTTCTCCAGGGTGTTGGAGATGATTTAGACAAATGTTGTTAGTTATAAGACAATTGATAAGTGTATTTGGTTATACTGAAGCTTAAAGGAATTTATTCAAATCTAAACTACCATTTGCTTTAATTTTCCGCCAAAATCTCCGGCGTCTGACGTCAGTTACAACATGAGTCGCTTACCTTGTCCGTCACTTCCGTCACTTACCTCTCCACTTCCCTCTGGACCACAATCTGTGACCGAGGACATTATCAACAACAACAGCAGTCAAGACGAGATCGGGACGCCTGTTTTGTCTGTGGGGACTATGGACATTGGCGAGGAACCTGTCCTAACCGTGACCATCGTGGAAATAGGCAGCAACAACGCCAGAATTACCAAAGGCCGAGCCCACGGTGGGAGCAAGCGGACTGAGACCGGGGGGAAAGGACGCCAGAGTACGCTTCAGGCTGTGGTTTGCCCTCTTCATCAGAACAGGGAAGTGAAAATCACACACACATACACACACCCATTGATGTAGAAAGTGTTTCACACACACACACACACACACACACTTTAATACATCACACTTTGAGCATGAAGAGCAGGTCTCTTTGTCACCAGCTGGTACATATGTACATTTAAATAGCGCGCCTTATAAATCACTGCCCTTGTATAAAATGTTAGTTTGTAACCAGGAAGTAGAATTTCTTGTAGATTCCGGGGCCACCCACTCTGTACTACGCTCAGATTCTCTCTCACCCCAGCCCGTGCTGGGTGAGAAGTTCACTCATTCTGTGTCCGCATCAGGAACCCTACAGAGAGAAAATTTCACCATACCCCTGTGTTGTGTAGACGGACAGGGTAGAAAATTCACACACCAGTTTCTGTGGTCAGACCTGTGCCCTGTCAATTTGCTTGCCAGAGATTTGATGTGCAAACTGAAAATAAGTTTAATCTCCTGCTATAATGGCATCACAATCACGCAATCTGACTATGATTATATGATGGTGAAATATAAGCCCGTGACTCCAGCTCTCGCTTACGGGTGGAAGCTGGAGTAGGGGCCGCTTGTTACAGAATTTATACAAGCGACTCGCAACTGCATGCCTCCAGGTGTCTGTTTTATGGCTCCTGGAGAGTTGAGTTGCACATCTCACTTTTCTCTGCATGGCCCTGATGACAGTTATGAGGAAGAATGGTGCAGAACCGAAAATGATTTACTAACTGTGACATGTATGTTTTGGAGCTCCACATTTGCTGCGCTTGCGATTTCTCTCACTGATGAGCAAAGAAACATGTTTACTATGGATGCATCCGTCCCACATGTTCCCCTGGCAAAAGCTCACAGCTGCCAGTTGGAAGACATGGGAGAATTTATGCACCGGTGCTACCGCGCTTGCGATTGGGAACCTACAGAGGATCCCACAGTTTTGTTTTCTCGAGAAATGAAAGCCTACAGAAAAACCATGACATATACAGTCCATTGTGTCCGCTCAGTTGAGCTAGTGAACATAGCTGTCTCACACTGTCTGCTTCAAACGACACCTCCTCTAAACTCCCCACACCCCCTGCTGACAGAGGTGCCTGACAGCCTGTGGGCCTCATCTAAGTATGATGTAGGCCTAATTAAAGATTGTGAGCCTGTGGTAATCACTCCAAAGTCCTCTTTTAGACCATGCCAAAGACAATATCCTCTGAAACAGGAAGCCATAGAGGGAATTACTCCTGTGTTTGAATCCCTGTTAAAGGCTGGAGTAATTATCCCATGCCCCACCTCTCCGGTTCGCACTCCACTATTCCCTGTGAAGAAAATCAGAGGACCAAATGAGCCTGTTGAGTGGCGGTTTGTGCAGGACTTACAAGCTGTGAACAAGGCTGTGATCCCCAGAGCCCCCGTGGTTCCCAACCCCCACACTATTTTGTCCCAAATACCATCTGATGCTATGTGGTTTACTGTTGCTGACCTGACTAATGCATTCTTCTCTGTTCCAGTTCACCCAGATAGCCAGTTCTGGTTTGCTTTTGAGTTCCAGGGAAAGACTTACACATTCACTCGGTTGTGTCAAGGCTACTGTGAGTCCCCCACGATTTTGAATGCTGCCTTAAGAGACTCCCTGTCAGACTTGATCCTCTCCCAAGGCACAGTGTTACTTCAATATGTCGATGATCTGCTACTGTGTGCACCCACACAAGAGCAGTGTCTGGCAGATTCTCTCACTTTACTGACACATTTGCATCACAAGGGCCACAAAGCTAGTAAGTCAAAACAGCAGTTTTGTAAAGAGCAAGTCACATTCTTAGGGCATGTGATTTCTTACAACTCTCACCAGATTTCCTCCAAGAGGGTGGAAGCTGTGATGACCATTCCAAAACCCCACACCAAAAAACAGATGATGTCATTCCTAGGAACCGCATCATACTGCCGCAATTTCATTCCACACTACTCCTCTGTGGAGGCTCCACTTACTGCGCTCATTCATGGTGCAAGTCTGTCAGCCAATGATCGCATTTCTTGGACACCAGAGGCTGAAGCTGCCTTCACTTCCTTGAAACAGCTGCTGCAAACAGCGCCCGTTTTAGCGCTTCCAGACCCATCCAAACCATACACACAAATGGTGGATGAAAAGAATGGTTTCATGTCTTCTGTTCTTTTACAGCAGCATGGTGATTCACTTCGCCCGGTGGGTTATTACTCTTCCAAGCTTGACCCAGTAGCTGCAGGACTGCCTGGATGCCTACGAGCAGTAGCTGCGTGTGAGAAGGCCGTGCTCGCCTCACGTGACATTGTAGGGTACTCTCCTCTGACAGTGCAGGTACCCCATGCAGTTTCTCTCATTTTGCTGGAGCAGAAAACTTCACACCTTTCTGCAGCTCGCTGGCTCAGGTACTCTTCCATACTGCTTGACATGCCCAACATCACAGTGAAACGATGCACAACACTTAACCCAGCCACTCTTCTCCCCACGCGAGAGGATGGTGAACCACACAGCTGCACTGCTGTATTGGGTGAAACTTGTACACCTCGGATTGACTTGTTAGATGTTCCCATCGAGAACTCTGACATAGTGTTATATGTAGATGGCTCTTCCTCACGTGATTCATGTGGAACTAACCGGGTGGGTTTTGCTGTGTGTTCTGATCATGCCACTCTCGTTTGAGGCTCATTGCCCAGACACTTCTCAGCACAGACTGCAGAACTTGTGGCGCTCACAGAAGCCTGTAAACTTGCGGAGAGTCAGTCGACCACCATCTACACTGACTCTCGCTACGCGTTCGGTGTGGTGCATGATTTTGGCGCCTTGTGGAGGCACAGAAAGTTCCTGAAATCTGATGGGAAGCCCATCCTCAATGCTAACCAGGTAGCAGCGCTTCTGGATGCCATCCTCCTGCCTGCTCGCATTGCTGTAGTGAAGTGTGCAGCACACACAGGTAAAACTGATTCTGTCTCCCAAGGAAATGCAGCCGCCGATGCAGCAGCCAAAGCAGCAGCCGAAGGAGGCCTACCCTTCCAACTTGTCTTGGCACCACTGTCCACAACTAACTAACTAACTAAAAGCCCTCCTCTCAGAAATCATTCCCAGGTGGGGTATCCCGGGGAAAATCATAAGTGATAATGGTACTCACTTTGTGAACCAGGCATTGAAGGAGATCAGCAAGCAACTAGGTTTCAAATTTCAAACACACTGTGCATATCACCCACAATCTGGAGGTGCTGTGGAGAGAATGAACGGCTCCTTAAAATCCAAGCTGGTAAAGTGCTGTGAATAAACTGGCCTCACATGGCCAAAAGCACTTCCCCTTGTGCTGATGTATGTGCGCACGCGAACCAGACCTCCAGTACACCTCAGCCCTTATGAGGTGTTGTATGGACGAGCCGCCAGAGTGGGGGCAGAACCCCCCAAATGGACTGGCATGTCAACAGAAGTTGTGCAACAGCGAAATGATTGTGTACTGTCAAAATCTCTCCAGGACTCTCTCGCAGGTACACCGAGCAGTAAAAGCAGCCCTGCGCAGGCCAGCAGAAGGACCCCTGCACCCGTTCAAACCAGGAAACTGGGTGCTAGTGAAGGATTTCAGGAGGAGACACTGGAAGGCGAAGCGGTGGCTGGGCCCATTCCAAGTCCTACTGATCACACAAACAGCGGTGAAGGTTGGAGAACGAGTTACTTGGATCCACGCCAGCCACTGTAAGCTGTTTGGAGGAGAACCACCCAGAACGAAGGAGCGACTAGAAAAGACAAACGGGGCAGAATAATCCCCGCACCTCATTCAGGCAGTAGGCAGTCTACCTTCTACCTGCAACAATGCAACAAGCCAGGAAGCAGCTCATCACTGGGGTAGCTCTGATGCCTTTTAGTGGGCTGATGATCGCCCTCTGGTGGAGCCTCTAGAGAGATCAGCAGCTGAACACCATGCCAACATCCAAGGAGGTTCGTGCAACAGAAGGAGCAACCCACGAGCCACGGTGGGTCCTCTGTGCTGCACTTTCATTCCAAACCAACACAGCCTCAGATGACACTGTAACCAGAGCCTTGGAAGGTTTGTGAAAACTGTCATCCAAAACGACAGAGGACTCCGGCATCAATAACCCCTTAGACGGGTGGTTAAACAGACAGTTTGGGAAGTATAAGGCCATAGTGATGTCGTTGCTAATGTCCATAGCCACTTTTATTGCCATTCTCACATTGTTGTCTGATCCCATGCCTCCGAACCCTATTGAGTAGATTAATCACAGTGGCACTGACAAAAGAAAGCGAATCTCCCAAATTGCAGCTTCCCCTATTGCAGGCTGAAGATTACATTGATGATAGCAAAAGCGAGGATGATTGTGATGAGTGAAATTATTTTCCTGACACTGTAAGAATGATGCATATTGTGAAACCTTTTGAGTGCAATATTGCTGATGTAATTAACAGAATGTTAGGAAGAGAAATCCTTGGTACTAATGATTGAGAAGCAATCAAGAGGGTGGGAACTGTTGTGGGATTTCTCTTTAGTGTATTGTCCTTTAATGTATTGAAATGCTTTCATGTTACTTAGTTTAGTATGTCTGGTTCACACCTCATTCACGCTGGGAAACAGACGGTGAGAAACTGGTGAATGTCTCCCAGGATGCGGAAGCTCACACAGGAAGGCTTGACCCCAAAGTGGGGGAGATTCACACAGGTGATGGAGAGTCTGTCTGTTTAGAGCCAAGGTGTGAACTGCAACTGTAAAAGCCCTTTGTTCTGTGACTGTGTATAAAAAGGACCTGAAATGTTCATTGTTAGAGACGACTTTCATTGCCCCCTGACTGACGTCCCTCCTCATGCATGAGATAGCTGAAATAAAGGTGTTGTTACAACTCATCCCGTCTGCAGGCTTTGATAATTAAATTTTCACAACAGGTGAATCTGGCATCGATATTTGACATCAATATAGATAGGCTGGTCTGGCATTGATATTTAACATCACAGTAGAGAGGCTGGTCTGGCATTGATATGTGACATCACAATAGAGAGGTGAAACTGGCATTGATATTTAACATCACAATAGAGAGGTGAATCTGGCATTGATATTTAACATCACAGTAGAGAGGCTGGTCTGGCATTGATATGTGACATCACAATAGAGAGATTAATCTGGCATTGATATGTGACATGACAATAGAGACGTTCGTTTGACATTGATATGTGACATAACAATACAGAGGTGAATCTGGCATTGATATTTAAAATCAATGATGAGAGGCTGGTCTGGCATTGATATGTGACATCACAATAGAGACGTTCGTTTGACATTGATATGTGACATCACAAAATAGAGGTGAATCAGGCATTGATATTTAACATCAATGTAGAGAAGTGAATCTGGCATTGATATGTGACATCACCATAGAGAGGTTAATCTGGCATTGATATGTGACATCACAATAGAGAGGTTCGTTTGACATTGATATGTGACATATCAATAGAGAGGTGAATCTGGCATCGATATTCAACATCAATGTAAAGAGTCTGGTCTGGCATTGATATATGAATTCACAATAGAGAGGTGAATCTGGCATTGATATTGAACATCACAGTAGAGAGGTTCGTCTGACATTGATATGTGACATCACAATAGAGAGGTGAATCTGGCATCGATATTTGACATCAATGTAGATAGGCTGGTCTGGCATTGATATTTAACATCACAGTAGAGAGGCTGGTCTGGCATTAATATGTGACATCACAATAGAGAGGTGAATCTGGCATTGATATTTAACATCAATGTAGAGAGGCTGGTCTGGCATCGATATGTGACATCACATTATAGAGGTGAATCTGGCATTGATATTTAACATCAATGTAGAGAGGCTGGTCTGGCATTGATATATGACATCACAATATAGAGGTGAATCTGGCATCGATATATGACATCACAATACAGAGGTGAATCTGTCATCGATATTCAAGATCAATGTAGAGTGGCTTGTCTGGCATTGATATGTGACATCACAATAGAGAGGTTCGTTTGACATTGATATGTGTCATCACAATAGAGAGGTGAATATGGCATTGATATTTAACATCACAGTAGATAGGCTGGTCTGGCATTGATATGTGACATCACAATAGAGAGGTGAATCTGGCATTGATATTTAACATCAATGTAGTGAGGCTGGTCTGGCATTGATATATGACATCACAATATAGAGGTGAATCAGGCATTGATATTTAACATCACAGTAGATAGGTTCGTCTGACATTGATATGTGACATCACAATAGAGAGGTGAATCTGGCATCGACATTCAACATCAATGTAGAGAGGCTGGTCTGGCATTGATATATGACATCACAATATAGAGGTGAATCTGGCATTAATATTTAACATCACAGTAGAGAGGCTGGTCTGGCATTGATATGTGACATCACAATAGAGACATTCGATTGACACTAATATGTGACATCACAATAGAGATGTTCGTTTGACACTGATATGTGACATCACAATAGATACGTTAGTCTGACATTGATATGTGACACCACAATAGAGAGGTGAATCTGGCATTGATATTTAACATCACAGTAGAGAGGCTGGTCTGGCATTAATATGAGACATCACAATAGAGAGGTGAATCTGGCATTGATATTTAACATCAATGTAGAGAGGCTGGTCTGGCATTGATATGTGACATCACAATATAGAGGTGAATCTAGCATTGATATTTAACATCACAGTAGAGAGGTTCGTCTGACATTGATATGTGAGATCACAATAGAGAGGTGAATCTGGCATCGATATTCAACATCAATGTAGAGAGGCTGGTCTGGCATTGATATATGACATCAGAATATAGAGGTTAAACTGGCATTGATATGAGACATCACCATAGAGAGGTTAATCTGGCATTGATATGTGACATCACAATAGAGAGGTTCGGTTGACATTGATATGTGACATCACAATAGAGAGGGGAATCTGGCATTGATATTTAACATCAATGTAGATAGGCTGGTCTGACATTGATATGTGACATCACAATAGAGCGGTGAATCTGGCATTGATATTTAACATCAATGTAGATAGGCTGGTCTGGCATTGATATGTGTTATCACAATAGAGAGGTTCGTTTGACATTGATATGTGACATCACAATAGAGAGGTGAATCTGGCATTGATATTTAACATCACAGTAGATAGGCTGGTCTGGCATTGATATGTGACATCACAATAGAGAGGTGAATCTGGCATTGATATTTAACATCAATGTAGAGAGACTTGTCTGGCATTGATATGTGACATCACAATAGAGAGGTGAATCTGGCATTGATATTTAACATCACAGTAGATAGGTTCGTCTGACATTGATATGTGACATCACAGTAGAGAGGTGAATCGGGCATTGATATGTAACATCACAGTAGATAGGTTCGTCTGACATTGATATGTGACATCACAGTAGAGAGGTGAATCTGGCATTGATATGTGACGTAACAATAGAGAGGTGAATCAGGCATTGATATTTAACATCAATGTAGAGAGACTGGTCTGGCATTTATATGTGACATCACAATAGAGAGGTGAATCAGGCATTGATATTTAACATCAATGTAGAGAGACTGGTCTGGCATTTATATGTGACATCACAATAGAGAGGTGAATATGGCATTGATATTTAACATCACAGTAGAGAGGTTCGTCAGACATTGATATGTGACATCACAATAGAGAGGTGAATCTGTCATCGATATTCAACATCAATGTAGAGAGACTTGTCTGGCATTGATATGTGACATCACAATAGAGAGGTGAATCTGGCATTGATATTTAACATCACAGTAGATAGGTTCGTCTGACATTGATATGTGACATCACAGTAGAGAGGTGAATCGGGCATTGATATGTAACATCACAGTAGATAGGTTCGTCTGACATTGATATGTGACATCACAGTAGAGAGGTGAATCTGGCATTGATATGTGACGTAACAATAGAGAGGTGAATCAGGCATTGATATTTAACATCAATGTAGAGAGACTGGTCTGGCATTGATATGTGACATCACAATAGAGAGGTGAATCTGTCATCGATATGCAACATCAATGTAGAGAGGCTTGTCTGGCATTGATATGTGACATCACAATAGAGAGGTTCGTTTGACATTGATATGTGACATCACAATAGAGAGTTGAATCTGTCATCGATATTCAACATCAATGTAGAGAGGCTGGTCTGGCATTGATATGTGACATCACAATAGAGACATTCGAATGACACTGATATGTGACATCACAATAGAGACGTTCGTTTGACACTGATATGTGACACCACAATAGATACGTTAGTCTGACATTGATATGTGACATCACAATAGAGAGGTGAATCTGGCATTGATATTTAACGTCAATGATGAGAGGTTCGTCTGACATTGATATGTGACATCACAATAGAGAGGTGAATCTGGCATTGATATTTAACATCACAGTAGAGAGGTGAATCTGGCATTAATATGTGACATAACAATAGAGAGGTGAATCTGGCATTGATATTTAACATCACTGTAGAGAGGTTCGTGTGACATTGATATGTGAGATCTCAATATAGAGGTGACTCTGGCATTGACATTTAACATAAATGTAGAGAGGCTGGTCTGACATTGATATGTGTTATCACAATACAGAGGTGAATCTGGCATTGATATGTGACATCAAATTAGAAACGCGAGTGTGGTATTGATATGTGACATCGAAACAGAGAGGCGAATCTGGCATTGATATGTGACATCACAATAGAGAGGTGAATCTGGCATTGATATGTGACATCACGGTAGAGAGGTTCATTTGACATTGTCATGTGACATCACAATAGAGAGGTGAATCTGGCATTGATATTTAACATCAATGTAGAGAGACTGGTCTGACATTGATATGTGACATCACAATAGAGAGGTGCGTCTGGCATTAATATGTGACATCACAATAGAGACTTTCGTTTGACATTGATATGTGACATCACAATAGAGAGGTGAATTTTGCATTGATATTTAACTTCAATGTAGAGAGGTTCGTCTGACATTGATATGTGACATCACAATAGAGAGGTGAATCTGTCATCGATATGTGACATCACAATAGAGAGGTGAATCTGGCATTGATATGTGACATTACAATAGAGAGGTGAATCTGGCATTCATATTTAACATCAATGTAGAGAGAGTGGTCTGACATTGATATGTGACATCACAATAGAGACGTTCGTTTGACATTGATATGTGACATCACAATATAGAGGTTAATCTGGCATTGATATGTGACATACCAATAGAGAGGTGAATCTGGCATCGATATTTAACATCACAGTAGAGACGTTCGTCTGACATTGATATGTGACATCACAATAGAGAGGTGAATCTGTCATCGATATTCAACATCAATGGAGAGAGGCTGGTCTGGCATTGATATGTGACATCACAATAGAGAGGTGAATCTGGCATTGATATTTAACGTCAATGTAGAGAGGCTGGTCCGGCATTGATATGTGACATCACAATATAGAGGTGAATCTGGCATTGATATTTAACATCACAGTAGAGAGGTTCGTCTGACATTGATATGTGACATCACAATAGAGAGGTGAATCTGTCATCGATATTCAACATCAATGTAGAGAGGCTGGTCTTGCATTGATATGTGACATCACAATAGTGAGGTGAATCTGGCATTGATATGTGACATCACAATAGAGACGTTCGTTTGACATTGATATGTGACATCACAATAGAGAGGCAAAACTGGCATTGATATGTGACATCACAGTAGAGAGGTGAATCTGGCATTGATATGTGACATCACAATAGAGAGGTGAATCTGGCATTGATACTTAACATCAATGTAGAGAGAGTGGTCTGACATTGATATGTGACATGACAATAGAGACGTTCGTTTGACATAGATATGTGACATCACAATAGAGATGTTCGTTTGACATTGATATGTGACATCACAATAGAGACGTTCGTCTGGCATTGATTTGTGACATCACAATAGAGACGTTCGTTTGACATTGATATGTGACATCACAATAGAGAGGTTCGTCTGACATTGATATGTGACATCACAATAGAGAGGTGAATCTGTCATCGATATTCAACATCAATGGAGAGAGGCTGGTCTGGCATTGATATGTGACATCACAATAGAGAGGTGAATCTGGCATTGATATTTAACATCAATGTAGAGAGGCTGGTCCGGCATTGATATGTGACATCACAATATAGAGGTGAATCTGGCATTGATATTTAACATCACAGTAGAGAGGTTCGTCTGACATTGATATGTGACATCACAATAGAGAGGTGAATCTGTCATCGATATTCAACATCAATGTAGAGAGGCTTTTCTGGCATTGATATATGACATCACAATAGAGAGGTGAATCTGGCATTGATATGTGACATCAATGTAGATTTGCTGGTCTGGCATTGATATTTAACATCACAGTAGAGAGGCTGGTCTGGCATTAATATGTGACATCACAATAGAGAGGTGAATCTGGCATTGATATGTGACATCACAATAGAGATGTCAATCTGGCATTGATATTTAACATCAATGTAGAGAGGTGAATCTGGCATTGATATTTAACATCAATGATGAGAGGTTCGTCTGACACTGATATGTGACATCACAATAGAGAGGTGAATTTGGCATTGATATTTAACATCACAGTAGAGAGGTTCGTCTGACATTGATATGTGACATCACAATAAAGAGTCGAATCTGGCATTGACATGTGACATCACAATAGAGAGTCGAATCTGGCATTGACATGTGACATCACAATAGAGAGTCGAATCTAGCATTGACATGTGACATCACAATAGAGAGTCGAATCTGGCATTGACATGTGATATCACAATAGAGAGGTGAATTTGGCATTGATATTTAACATCACAGTAGAGAGGTTCGTCTGACATTGATATGTGACATCACAATAGAGAGGTGAACCTGGCATTGATATTTAACAACACAGTATAGAGGTTCGTCTGGAATTGATATGTGACATCACAATAGAGAGGCGAGTCTGGTATTGATATGTCACATCACAATAGAGACTCGAATCAGGAATTGTTATTTGACTTCACAATAGAGAGGCGAATCTGATACTGATATTTCACATCACAACAGAGAGGCGAATCTCGCATTCGTATTTGATATCAGAAAAGAGAGGCAAAACTAGCATTGATATGTGACATCACATCAGAGAGGCGAATCTGGCATTGATATGTGATATTTAACATCAATGTAGAGAGGCAGGTCTGGCATTGATATGTGACATCACAATAGAGAGGTGAATCTGGCATTGATATGTTACATCACAATAGAGAGGGGAATCTGGCATTGATATTTGACATCACAACAGAGAGGCGAATCTGGCATTGATATGTGACATCACAGCAGACATGCGAGTCTGGTATTGATATGTGACATCACAGCAGAGACGCGAGTCTGGTATTGATATGTGACATGACTGCAGAGACGCGAGTCTGGTATTGATGTGTGACATCACAGCAGAGAGGCAAATCTCACATTGATATTTGACATTACAATGGAGAGGCGAATCTGGCATTGCTATGTGACTTCACAATAGAGAGGCGAATCTGGCATTGATATTTGACATCAAAATAGAGAGGCCAATCTGGTATTGATATGTGACATCACAATAGAAGTGCGAATCTGGTATTGATAATTGACATCACAGCAAGGATGTGAGTCTGGTATTGATATGTGACATCACATCAGTGACACGAATTTGGCATTGATATGTGACTTCACAATAGAGAGGCGAATCTGGCATTCATATGTCACATGACAATAGAGAGTCGAATCTGGCATTGATATGTGACTTCACAATGGAGAGGTGAATTTGGCATTGATATTTAACATCACAACAGAGAGGTTCGTCTGACATTGACATGTGACATCACAATAGTGAGGTGAATCTGGCATTGATATTTAACATCACAGTAAAGAGGTTCGTCTGACATTGATATGTGACCTCACAATAGATAGGCGAATGTGTCATTGATATTTGACATCACAGCAGAGACGCGGGTTTGGTATTAATATGTGACATCACATCAGAAATGCGAATCTGACATTGATATTTAACCTCAATGTAGAGAGGATGGTCTGGCATTGATATGTGGCATCACAATAGAGAGGTGATTCTGGCATTGATATTTAACATCACAGTAGAGAGGTTCGTCTGACATTGATATGTGACATCACAATAGAGAGTTGAATCTGGCATTGATATTTAACATCACAGTAGATAGGTTCGTCTGACATTGATATGTGACATCACATTAGAGAGGTTCGTCTGACATTGATATATGACATCACAGTAGAGAGGTTCGTCTGGCATTGATATATGACATCACAGTAGAGAGGTTCGTCTGGCATTGATATTTAACATCACAGTAGAGAGGTTCGTCTGACATTGATATGTGACATCACATTAGAGAGGTTCGTCTGACATTGATATATGACATCACAGTAGAGATGTTTGTCTGGCATTGATATTTAACATCACAGTAGAGAGGTTGGTCTGACATTGATATGTGACATCACAATAGAGAGTTGAATCTGGCATTGATATTTAACATCAATGATGAGAGGTTCGTCTGACATTGATATTTGACCTCACAATAGAGAGGTGAATCTGGCATTGATATTTAACATCAATGATGAGAGGTTCGTCTGACATTGATATTTGACCTCACAATAGAGAGGCAAATGTGGCATTGATATTTAACATCACAGTAGATAGGTTCGTCTGACATTGATATATGACATCACAATAGAGACGTGAATCTGGCATTGATATTTAACATCAATGATGAGAGGTTCGTCTGACATTGACATTTGACCTCACAATAGAGAGGTGAATCTGGCATTGATATTTAACATCAATGATGAGAGGCTGGTCTGACATTGATATTTGACCTCACAATAGAGAGGCGAGTCTAGTATTGATATGTGACATCACATCAGAGACACGAATCTTGCATTGATATTTGAAATAAAAGTAGAGAGGAGAAACTGGCATTGACATGTAACATCTCAATAGAGACTCGAATCAGGAATTGTTATTTGACTTCACAATAGAGAGGCAAAACTGGCATTGATATGTGACATCACATCAGAGAGGCGAATCTGGCATTAATATGTGATATTTAACATGAATGTAGAGAGGCAGGTCCGGCATTGATATGTGACATCACAATAGAGAGGCGAATCTGGCATTGATATGTGACATCACATGAGAAAGGGGAATCTGTTATTGATATGTGACATCACAATCAATAAATATCAATCAACAAATATCAATGCCAGATTCGCGTCTCGCGAATCTGGCATTGATATTTGACTTCACAATAGAGAGTCGAATCTCACATTGATATTTGACATCACAATAGAGAGGCGACTCTGGCATTGATATTTGACATCACAGCAGAGACGCGAGTCTGGTATTGATGTGTGACATCACAGCAGAGAGGCGAATCTCACATTGATATGTGACATTACAATGGGGAGGTGAATCTGGCATTGATATTTGACATCACAGCAAGGACGTCAGTCTGGTATTAATATGTGACATCACATCAGAGACATGAATCTGGCATTGATTTTTCAAATCACATCAGAGACGCAATCTGGCATTGATATTTGACATCACAACAGAGAGGCAAACCTGGCATTGATATGTGACATCACAATAGAAAGCAGAATCTGGCATTGATATGTGACATCACAATAGAAATGCCAATCTGGTATTGATAATTGACATCACAGCAAGGACGTGAGTCTGGTATTAATATGTGACATCACATCAGAGACACGAATTTGGCATTGATTTTTCAAATCACATCAGAGACACAATCTGACATTGATATGTGACTTCACAATGGAGAGGTGAATTTGGCATTGATATGTGACATCACAATAGAGAGGTGAATCTGGCATTGATATTTAAAATAAATGTAGAGAGGTTCGTCTGACATTGATATTTGACATCACAGCAGAGACGCGTGTTTGGTATTGATATGTGACATCACATCAGAGATGCGAATCTGGCATTGATATTTGACATCACAGTAGAGAGGTTCGTCTGACATTGATATGTGACATCACAATAGAGAGGTGAATCTGGCATTGATATGTGACATCACAGTAGAGAGGTTCGTCTGGCATTGATATTTAACATCAATGTAGAGAGGCTGGTGTGGCATTGATATGTGACATCACAATAGAGACGTGAATCTTGCATTGATATTTAACATCAATAATGAGAGGTTCGTCTGGCATTGATATGTGACATCACAATAGAGAGGTGAATCTGGCATTGATATTTAACATCACAGTAGAGAGGTTCGTCTGACATTGATATTTGACCTCACAATGGAGAGGTGAATCTGCTATTGATATTTAACATCAATGTAGAGAGGCTGGTCTGGCATTGATATGTGACATCACAATAGAGAGGTGAATCTGGCATTGATATTTAACCTCAATGTAGAGAGGATGGTCTGGCATTGATATGTGACATCACAATAGAGAGATGAATCTGGCATTGATATTTAACATCAATGTAGAGAGGCTGGTCTGACATTGATATGTGACATCACAATAGAGAGATGAATCTGGCTTTGATATTTAACATCAATGTAGAGAGGTTCGTCTGACATTGACATGTGACATCACAATAGAGACGTGAATCTGGCATTGATATTTGACATTACAGTAGTTTCTCGAGTACGGTATTGATATGTGACATCACATCAGAGAACCGAAACTGGCATTGATATTTGACATAACAGCAGAGACGCGAATCTGGTATTGATATTTGACATCACAATAGAGAGGCGAGTCTGGTATTGATATGTGACATCTCAATAGAGAGTCGAATCTCACATTGATATTTGACATCACAATAGAGAGTCGAATCAGGAATTGTAATTTGACTTTACAATAGAGAGGCGAATCTCGCATTCGTATTTGATATCAGAAAAGAGAGGCATATCTCGCATTGCTATGTGACATCACAATAGAGAGGCGAATCTGTTATTGATATTTGACATAACAGCAGAGACTCGAATCAGGAATTGTTATTTGACTTTACAATAGAGAGGCGAATCTCGCATTCGTATTTGATATCAGAAAAGAGAGGCATATCTCGCATTGCTATGTGACATCACAATAGAGAGGCGAATCTGTTATTGATATTTGACTTCACAATAGAGAGTCGAATCTGGCATTGATATGTGACATCATAGCAGAGACGCGAGTCTGGTATTGATATGTGACATCACAGCAGAGACGCGAGTCTGGTATTGATATGTGACATCACAGCAGAGAGGCGAATCTCACATTGATATGTGACATTACAATGGAGAGGCGAATCTGGCATTGATATTTGACATCACAATAGAGAGGCCAATCTGGTATTTATAATTGACATCACAGCAAGGACGTGAGTCTGGTATTAATATGTGACATCACAGCAGAGACATTAATCTGGCATTGATTTTTCAAATCACATCAGAGACGCAATCTGGCATTGATATTTGACATCACAACAGAGAGGCGAACCTGGTATTGATATTTGACATCACAACAGAAAGCAGAATCTGGCATTGATATGTGACATCACAATAGAAATGCCAATCTGGTATTGATAATTGACATCACAGCAAAGACGTGAGTCTGGTATTGATATGTGACATCACAACAGAGAGGCGTATCTGGCATTGATATGTTACTTCACAATGGAGAGGTGAATTTGGCATTGATATGTCACATGACAATAGAGAGTCGAATCTGGCATTGACATGTGACATCACAATAGAGAGGTGAATCTGGCATTGATATTTGACATCACAATAGAGAGTCGAATCTGGCATTGATATTTGACATCACAGCAGTGAGGCGAATCTGGCATTGATATTTGACATCACAGGAGTGAGGCGAACCTGGCATTGATATTTGACCTGACAATAGAGAGGCGAAACTGGCATTGATATTTATCATCACAGGAGTGAGGCGAATCTGGCATTGATATTTGACATCACATCGGAGACGCGAATCTGGCATTGATATTTGACATCACAGCAGAGAGACGAATCTGGCATTGATATTTGACTTAACAATACAGAGGTGGATCTGGCATTGAAATTTGACATCACATGAGAGACGCGAATCTGGTATTGAAATTTGACATCACAATAGACAGGCGAATCTCGCTTTGATATTTGATATCACAATAGAGAGGCAAATCTGGCATTGATATGTGACATCAAAAGAGAGAGGCGAATCTGGCATTGATATTTGACTTAACAATAGAGAAGTTAATCTGGCATTGATATTTGACATCAGAACAGAGAGGCGAATCTGGTATTGATATTTGACATCTCAATAGAGAGGTGAATCTGGCATTGATATTTAACATCAATGATGAGAGGTTCGTCTGACATTGATATTTGACCTCACAATAGAGAGGCGAGTCTAGTATTGATATGTGACATCACATCAGAGACACGAATCTTGCATTGATATTTGAAATAAAAGTAGAGAGGAGAAACTGGCATTGACATGTAACATCTCAATAGAGACTCGAATCAGGAATTGTTATTTGACTTCACAATAGAGAGGCAAAACTGGCATTGATATGTGACATCACAATAGAGAGGTGAATCTGGCATTGATATGTGACATCACATGAGAAAGGGGAATCTGTTATTGATATGTGACATCACAATAGAGACGCGAATCTGGCATTGATATTTGACTTCATAATAGAGAGTCGAATCTCACATTGATATTTGACATCACAATAGAGAGGCGAATCTGGCATTGATATTTGACATCACAGCAGAGACGCGAGTCTGGTATTGATGTGTGACATCACAGCAGAGAGGCGAATCTCACATTGATATGTGACATTACAATGGGGAGGTGAATCTGGCATTGATATTTGACATCACAATAGAGAGGCGAATCTGGCATTGATATTTGACTTAACAATAGAGAAGTTAATCTGGCATTGATATTTGACATCAGAACAGAGAGGCGAATCTGGTATTGATATTTGACATCTCAATAGAGAGGTGAATCTGGCATTGATATTTAACATCAATGATGAGAGGTTCGTCTGACATTGATATTTGACCTCACAATAGAGAGGCGAGTCTAGTATTGATATGTGACATCACATCAGAGACACGAATCTTGCATTGATATTTGAAATAAAAGTAGAGAGGAGAAACTGGCATTGACATGTAACATCTCAATAGAGACTCGAATCAGGAATTGTTATTTGACTTCACAATAGAGAGGCAAAACTGGCATTGATATGTGACATCACAATAGAGAGGTGAATCTGGCATTGATATGTGACATCACATGAGAAAGGGGAATCTGTTATTGATATGTGACATCACAATAGAGACGCGAATCTGGCATTGATATTTGACTTCACAATAGAGAGTCGAATCTCACATTGATATTTGACATCACAATAGAGAGGCGAATCTGGCATTGATATTTGACATCACAGCAGAGACGCGAGTCTGGTATTGATGTGTGACATCACAGCAGAGAGGCGAATCTCACATTGATATGTGACATTACAATGGGGAGGTGAATCTGGCATTGATATTTGACATCACAATAGAGAGGCCAATCTGGTATTGATAATTGACATCACAGCAAGGACGTCAGTCTGGTATTAATATGTGACATCACATCAGAGACATGAATCTGGCATTGATTTTTCAAATCACATCAGAGACGCAATCTGGCATTGATATTTGACATCACAACAGAGAGGCAAACCTGGCATTGATATGTGACATCACAATAGAAAGCAGAATCTGGCATTGATATGTGACATCACAATAGAAATGCCAATCTGGTATTGATAATTGACATCACAGCAAGGACGTGAGTCTGGTATTAATATGTGACATCACATCAGAGACACGAATTTGGCATTGATTTTTCAAATCACATCAGAGACACAATCTGGCATTGATATGTGACTTCACAATGGAGAGGTGAATTTGGCATTGATATGTGACATCACAATAGAGAGGTGAATCTGGCATTGATATTTAAAATAAATGTAGAGAGGTTCGTCTGACATTGATATTTGACATCACAGCAGAGACGCGGGTTTGGTATTGATATGTGACATCACATCAGAGATGCGAATCTGGCATTGATATTTGACATCACAGTAGAGAGGTTCGTCTGACATTGATATGTGACATCACAATAGAGAGGTGAATCTGGCATTGATATGTGACATCACAGTAGAGAGGTTCGTCTGGCATTGATATTTAACATCAATGTAGAGAGGCTGGTGTGGCATTGATATGTGACATCACAATAGAGACGTGAATCTTGCATTGATATTTAACATCAATAATGAGAGGTTCGTCTGGCATTGATATGTGACATCACAATAGAGAGGTGAATCTGGCATTGATATTTGTTTTCACAATAGAGAGGTGAATCTGCTATTGATATTTAACATCAATGTAGAGAGGCTGGTCTGGCATTGATATGTGACATCACAATAGAGAGGTGAATCTGGCATTGATATTTAACCTCAATGTAGAGAGGATGGTCTGGCATTGATATGTGACATCACAATAGAGAGATGAATCTGGCATTGATATTTAACATCAATGTAGAGAGGCTGGTCTGACATTGATATGTGACATCACAATAGAGAGATGAATCTGGCTTTGATATTTAACATCAATGTAGAGAGGTTCGTCTGACATTGACATGTGACATCACAATAGAGACGTGAATCTGGCATTGATATTTGACATTACAGTAGTTTCTCGAGTACGGTATTGATATGTGACATCACATCAGAGAACCGAAACTGGCATTGATATTTGACATAACAGTAGAGACGCGAATCTGGTATTGATATTTGACATCACAATAGAGAGGCGAGTCTGGTATTGATATGTGACATCTCAATAGAGAGTCGAATCTCACATTGATATTTGACATCACAATAGAGAGGCCAATCTGGTATTTATAATTGACATCACAGCAAGGACGTGAGTCTGGTATTAATATGTGACATCACAGCAGAGACATTAATCTGGCATTGATTTTTCAAATCACATCAGAGACGCAATCTGGCATTGATATTTGACATCACAACAGAGAGGCGAACCTGGTATTGATATTTAACATCAATGTAGAGAGGCTGGTCTGACATTGATATGTGACATCACAATAGAGAGATGAATCTGGCTTTGATATTTAACATCAATGTAGAGAGGTTCGTCTGACATTGATATTTGACATCACAATAGAGAGTCGAATCAGGAATTGTTATTTGACTTTACAATAGAGAGGCGAATCTCGCATTCGTATTTGATATCAGAAAAGAGAGGCATATCTCGCATTGCTATGTGACATCACAATAGAGAGGCGAATCTGTTATTGATATTTGACATAACAGCAGAGACTCGAATCAGGAATTGTTATTTGACTTTACAATAGAGAGGCGAATCTCGCATTCGTATTTGATATCAGAAAAGAGAGGCATATCTCGCATTGCTATGTGACATCACAATAGAGAGGCGAATCTGTTATTGATATTTGACTTCACAATAGAGAGTCGAATCTGGCATTGATATGTGACATCACAGCAGAGACGCGAGTCTGGTATTGATATGTGACATCACAGCAGAGACGCGAGTCTGGTATTGATATGTGACATCACAGCAGAGAGGCGAATCTCACATTGATATGTGACATTACAATGGAGAGGCGAATCTGGCATTGATATTTGACATCACAATAGAGAGGCCAATCTGGTATTTATAATTGACATCACAGCAAGGACGTGAGTCTGGTATTAATATGTGACATCACAGCAGAGACATTAATCTGGCATTGATTTTTCAAATCACATCAGAGACGCAATCTGGCATTGATATTTGACATCACAACAGAGAGGCGAACCTGGTATTGATATTTGACATCACAACAGAAAGCAGAATCTGGCATTGATATGTGACATCACAATAGAAATGCCAATCTGGTATTGATAATTGACATCACAGCAAAGACGTGAGTCTGGTATTGATATGTGACATCACAACAGAGAGGCGTATCTGGTATTGATATGTTACTTCACAATGGAGAGGTGAATTTGGCATTGATATGTCACATGACAATAGAGAGTCGAATCTGGCATTGACATGTGACATCACAATAGAGAGGTGAATCTGGCATTGATATTTGACATCACAATAGAGAGGCGAATCTGGCATTGATATTTGACATCACAGCAGTGAGGCGAATCTGGCATTGATATTTGACATCACAGGAGTGAGGCGAACCTGGCATTGATATTTGACCTGACAATAGAGAGGCGAAACTGGCATTGATATGTGACATCACATCAGAGACGTGAATCTGGCATTGATATTTGACATCACATCAGAGACGCGAATCTGGTATTGATATTTGACATCACATCGGAGACGCGAATCTGGTATTGATATTTGACATCACATCAGAGACGTGAATCTGGCATTGATATTTGACATCACATCAGAGACGCGAATCTGGTATTGATATTTGACATCACATCGGAGACGCGAATCTGGTATTGATATTTGACATCACAGCAGAGAGACGAATCTGGCATTGATATTTGACTTAACAATACAGAGGTGGATCTGGCATTGAAATTTGACATCACAATAGACAGGCGAATCTCGCTTTGATATTTGATATCACAATAGAGAGGCAAATCTGGCATTGATATTTGACTTAACAATAGAGAAGTTAATCTGGCATTGATATTTGACATCAGAACAGAGAGGCGAATCTGGTATTGATATGTGACATCACAATAAAGAGGTGAATCTGGCATTGATATGTGACATGACAATAGAGAGGTGAATCTGGCATTGATATGTGACATCACATCAGAGACGTGAATCTGGCATTGATATTTGACATCACAGCAGTGAGGCGAATCTGGCATTGATATGTGACATCACATCAGAGACGTGAATCTGGCATTGATATTTGACATCACATCAGAGACGCGAATCTGGTATTGATATTTGACATCACATCGGAGACGCGAATCTGGTATTGATATTTGACATCACAGCAGAGAGACGAATCTGGCATTGATATTTGACTTAACAATACAGAGGTGGATCTGGCATTGAAATTTGACATCACATGAGAGACGCGAATCTGGCATTGAAATTTGACATCACAATAGACAGGCGAATCTCGCTTTGATATTTGATATCACAATAGAGAGGCAAATCTGGCATTGATATTTGACTTAACAATAGAGAAGTTAATCTGGCATTGATATTTGACATCAGAACAGAGAGGCGAATCTGGTATTGATATTTGACATCTCAATTGAGAGGAGAATCTGGCATTGATATGTGACATGACAATAGAGAGGTGAATCTGGCATTGATATGTGACATAACAATAGAGAGGCGAATCTGGCATTGATATTTGGCATCATCATAGTGAAGAGAATCTGGCATTGATATTTCACATCACAGCAGTAAGGCGAATCTGGCATTGGTATTTGAGATCACAATAGAGAGGCGAATCTGGCATTGATATTTGACATCACAGCAGTGAGGCGAATCTGGCATTCCCTGTTTGACATCACAGCAGTGAGGCGAATCTGGCATTGATCTTTTGGCATCATAATAGAGACGAGTATCTGGCATTGATATGTGACATCACAACAAACAGGCAAATCTCGTATTGATATGTGACATCACAGCAGAGATGCGAGTATGATATTGTTTTATGACATCACAGCTGAGAGAAGAATCTGGCATTGATTTTTGACAACACAATAGAGGGATGAATCTGGCATTGATATTTGACATCACAACAGAGAGGCGAATATGGCATTGATATTTGACATCACAATAGAGAGGTGAATCTGGTATACATATTTGACATTACAATAGAGAGGTGAATCTGGTATTGATATTTGACTTAACAATAGAGAGGCGAATCTGGCATTGATATTTGACATCACAACAGAGAGGCGAATATTGCATTGATATTTGACATCACAATAGAGAGGTGAATCTGGTATACATATTTGACATTACAATAGAGAGGTGAATCTGGCATTGATATTTGACATCACAGCACTGAGGCGAATCTGGCATTGATATTTGAGATCACAATAGAGAGGCGAATCTGGCATTGATATTTGACCTGACAATAGAGAGGCGAAACTGGCATTGATATTTGTCATCACAGCAGTGAGGCGAATCTGGCATTGATATTTGACATGACAATAGAGAGGCGAAACTGGCATTGATATTTGACATCATAATAGAGAGGAGAATCTGGCATTGATATTTGACATAACAATACAGAGGCGGATCTGGCATTGATATTTGACATCACATCAGAGACGCGAATCTGGCATTGAGATTTGGCATCATCATAGTGAGGAGAATCTGGCATTGATATTTGACATCACAGCAGAGACGAGAGTCCGGTATTTATTTTTGACATCACATGAGAGACGCCAATCTGGCATTGATATTTGACATCACAGCAGTGAGGCGAATCTGGCATTGATATTTGACATCATAATAGAGAGGAGAATCTGGCATTGATATTTGACATCACAATAGAGAAGCGAATCTCGCTTTGATATGTGACATCACAGTAAAGAGGTAAATCTGGCATTGATATTTGACATCACAATAGAGAGGCGAATCTGGCATTGATATTGACATCACAGCAGTGAGGCGAAGCTGGCATTGATATTTGACATCACAGCAGTGAGGCGAACCTGGCATTGATGTTTGACCTGACAATAGAGAGGCGAAACTGGCATTGATATTTGTCATCACAGCAGTGAGGCGAATCTGGCATTGATATGTGACATCACATCAGAGACGCGAATCTGGCATTGATATTTGACATCACATCAGAGACGCGAATCTGGCATTGATATTTGACATCACAGTAGAGAGACGAATCTGGCATTGATATTTGACATAACAATACAGAGGCGGATCTGGCATTGATATTTGACATCACATGAGAGACGCGAATCTGGCATTGATATTTGACATCACAATAGAGAGGCGAATCTGGCATTGATATTTGACATCACAGCAGTGAGGCGAATCTGTCATTGCTATTTGACACCACAGCAGTGAGGCGAATCTGGCATTGATATTTGACTTAACAATAGAGAGGTGAATCTGGTATTGATATTTGACTTAACAATAGAGAAGTTAATCTGGCATTGATATTTGACATCAGAACAGAGAGGCGAATCTGGTATTGATATTTGACATCTCAATTGAGAGGAGAATCTGGTATTGATATTTGACATAACAATAGAGAGGCGAATCTGGCATTAATATTTGGCACCATCATAGTGAGGAGAAGCTGGCATTGATATTTGATATCACAATAGAGAGGCAAAACTGGCATTGATATTTGACATCACATTAGAAACGCGAATCTGGCATTGATTTTTGACATCACAGCAGTGAGGCGAATCTGGCATTGGTATTTGAGATCACAATAGAGAGGCGAATCTGGCATTGATATTTGACATCACAGCAGTGAGGCGAATCTGGCATTCCTATTTGACATCACAGCAGTGAGGCGAATCTGGCATTGATCTTTTGGCATCATAATAGAGACGAGTATCTGGCATTGATATGTGACATCACAACAAACAGGCAAATCTCGTATTGATATGTGACATCACGATAGAAAGGCGAATCTGGTATTGATAATTGACATCACAGCAGAGATGCGAGTATGATATTGATTTATGACATCACAGCTGAGAGAAGAATCTGGCATTGATTTTTGACAAAACAATAGAGGGATGAATCTGGCATTGATATTTGACTTAACAACAGAGAGGTTAATCTGGCATTGATATTTGACATCACAATAGAGAGACGAATATGGCATTGATATTTGACATCACAACAGAGAGGCGAATATGGCATTGATATTTGACATCACAATAGAAAGGTGAATCTGGTATACATATCTGACATTACAATAGAGAGTTGATTCTGGCATTGATATTTAACTTAACAACATAGAGGTGAATTTGACATTGATATTTGACTTCACAATAGAGAGGTGAATCTGGCATTGATATTTGACATCACAACAGAGAGGCGAATATGGCATTGATATTTTACATCACAATAGTGAATTGAATCTGGCATTGATATTTGACTTAACAATAGAGAGTTGAATCTGGCATTGATATTTGACATCACAGCAGTGAGGCGAATCTGGCATTGATCTTTTGGCATCATAATAGAGAAGAGTATCTGGCATTGATATGTGACATCACAACAAACAGGCAAATCTCGTATTGATATGTGACATCACGATAGAAATGCGAATCTGGTATTGATAATTGACATCACAGCAGAGATGCGAGTATGATATTGATTTATGACATCACAGCTGAGAGAAGAATCTGGCATTGATTTTTGACAAAACAATAGAGGGATGAATCTGGCATTGATATTTGACTTAACAACAGAGAGGTTAATCTGGCATTGATATTTGACATCACAACAGAGAGGCGAATCTGGCATTGATATTTGACATCACAACAGAGAGACGAATATGGCATTGATATTTGACATCACAATAGAGGTGAATCTGGTATACATATTTGACATAACAATAGAGAGTTGATTCTGGCATTGATATTTCACATCACAACAGAGAGGCGAATATGGCATTGATATTTGACATCACAATAGAGGTGAATCTGGTATACATATTTGACATTACAATAGAGAGTTGATTCTGGCATTGATATTTAACTTAACAACATAGAGGTGAATTTGATATTGATATTTGACTTCACAATAGAGAGGTGAATCTGGCATTGATATTTGACATCACAACAGTGAGTTGAATCTGGCATTGATATTTGACTTAACAATAGAGAGTTGAATCTGGCATTGATGTTTAACATCACAGCAGAGAGGCGAGTCTGACATTGCTATTTGACATCACAATGGAGAGGAGAAACTGGCATTGATATTTGACATCACAACAGTGAGTTGAATCTGGCATTGATATTTGACATCACAATAGAGAGACGAATCTTGCATTCATATTTGACATCACAATAGAGAGGCGAATCTCGCATTGATATTTGACTTAACAATAGAGAGTCGAATCTGGCATTGATTTTTGACAAAACAATAGAGGGATGAATCTGGCATTGATATTTGACTTAACAACAGAGAGGTTAATCTGGCATTGATATTTGACATCACAACAGAGAGGCGAATCTGGCATTGATATTTGACATCACAACAGAGAGGCGAATATGGCATTGATATTTGACATCACAATAGAGGTGAATCTGGTATACATATTTGACATAACAATAGAGAGTTGATTCTGGCATTGATATTTCACATCACAACAGAGAGGCGAATATGGCATTGATATTTGACATCACAATAGAGGTGAATCTGGTATACATATTTGACATTACAATAGAGAGTTGATTCTGGCATTGATATTTAACTTAACAACATAGAGGTGAATTTGATATTGATATTTGACTTCACAATAGAGAGGTGAATCTGGCATTGATATTTGACATCACAACAGTGAGTTGAATCTGGCATTGATATTTGACTTAACAATAGAGAGTTGAATCTGGCATTGATGTTTAACATCACAGCAGAGAGGCGAGTCTGACATTGCTATTTGACATCACAATGGAGAGGAGAAACTGGCATTGATATTTGACATCACAACAGTGAGTTGAATCTGGCATTGATATTTGACATCACAATAGAGAGACGAATCTTGCATTCATATTTGACATCACAATAGAGAGGCGAATCTCGCATTGATATTTGACTTAACAATAGAGAGTCGAATCTGGCATTGATTTTTGACTTAACAATTGAGAGGTGAATCTGGCATTGATATTTGACTTAACAATAGAGAGTCGAATCTGGCATTGATTTTTGACTTAACAATAGAGAGGTGAATCTCGCATTAATATTTGACTTAACAAGAGAGAGTTGAATCTGGCATTGATATTTGACTTAACAATAGAGAGGCGAATCTGGCATTGATATTTGACATCACAATAGAAAGGCGAATCTGGCATTGATATGTAACATCACAATAGAGATGTGAATCTTGCATTGATATTTGACATCAAAGTAGAGAGGAGAATCTGGCATTGATATGTGACATCACAATAGAGACGAGAAACTGGCATTGATATGTGACATCACAATAGAGAAGCGAATCTGGCATTGATATTTGACATCACCACAGAGAGGCGAATCTGGCATTGATATGTGACATCAAATCAGAGACGTGAATCTGGCATTGATATGAGACATCACAATAGAGATGTGAATCTTGCATTGATATTTGACATCATAATAGAGAGTCGAATCTGGCACTGATATTTGAAATCACAATAGTGAGGTGAATCTGGTATCTATATTTGACATCACAGCAGAGAGGGGAATCTGGAATTGATATGTGACATCACAATAGAGAGGCAAATTTGGAAGTGATATTTGACATCCACATTGTTATGTTAAATATCAATGCCAGATTCGCCTCTCTGTTGTGATTTCAAATATCAATTCCAGATTCGACTCTCTTTTGTGATGTCAAATATCAATGCCAGATTCGCCTCTCTGTTGTGATGTCACATATCAATGCGTGATTCGCCTCTCTTTTGTGATGTCACATATCAATACCAGATTCGCCTCTCTATTGTTATGTCACATATCAATGCGTGATTCGCCTCTCTGTTGTGTTGTCAAATATCAATGCCAGATTCGCCTCTCTGTTGTGATGTCACATATCAGTGCGTGATTCGCCTCTCTGCTGTGATGTCAAATATCAATGCCAGATTCGCCTCTCTGTTGTGATGTCAAATATAAATGCGTGATTCCCCTCTGTATTGTGATGTTGTCAAAAGAAAATTGTACTTAGCAGTCAGTATAAGCTTTTAATGATATAAGTCTACATATGATAGAATACTGTATGATAACCTTTTGATGACTTTGACTGTTGTCCACTACAAGACCTGTTTCTGTTTTATAAATTCTTTCTCACAGCGATAAAAGCTGAACAAGCAGGAAGAGGAGAGCTGAACACTTTTATCTGCGCTCCCTAACAAGAAGAGGGACCGCGTCCTTCTGAATCTCACAACACACACACATACACCTGAACCTCTCTTATCTTCACTCCCTACGCACTAACATTCCTCTGCCTATGAATAGACGTATTCACTGTTGTATTACTTTTGTATATAAATAAAGACCAGAGCGGTAACAGAGCGCTGATCACAGGGCCCCCACTCTGATGTGAGCGTTCTGTGACCGCCATTGCAAGAAAAGACTTGCAGTGTGTGTATCTCTTCACTCTTAGACTCTTAGCTGAAGAAGTGTCTTTAGAATAAATCTCTTCAGATGTCACATATCAATGCCAGATTCGCCTCTCTATTGTGATGTCAAATATCAATGCCAGATTCGCCTCTCCATTGTGAAGTCACATATCAATGCCAAATTCGCCTCTCCATTGTGATGTCACATATCAATGCCAGATTCGCCTCTCCTTTGTGATGTCACATATCAATGCCAAATTCGCCTCTCTATTGTGATGTCACATACCAATGCCAGATTCGCCTCTCTATTGTGATGTCACATATCGATGCCACATTCGCCTCTCCATTGTGAAATCACATATCAATGCCACATTCGCCTCTCCATTGTGATGTCACATATCAATGCCAGATTCGTGTCTCTGATGTGATGTCACTGATCAATACCAGACTCACGTCTCTGCTGTGATGTCAATTATCAATACCAGATTTGCCTCTCTATTGTCATGTCACATATCAATGCCAGATTCGACTCTCTATTGTGATGTCAAATATCAATGCCAGATTCGCCTCTCTACTGTGTTGTTAAATATCAATGCCAGATTCGCCTCTGTTGTGATGTCAGATATCAATGCCAAAATCGCCTCTCTATTGTGATGTCACATATCAATGCCAGAATTGCCTCTCTATTGTGATGTCACATATCAATGGGAGATTCGCCTCTCTATTGTGATGTCACATATCAATGCCAGGTTCGCGTTTCTATTGTGTTGTCAAATATCAATGCCAGATTCGCCTCTCTTTTGTAATGTCAAATATCAATGCCAGAATCGCCTCTCTATTGTGATGTCACATATCATTTCCAGAATCACCTCTCTATTGTGATGTCACATATCAATGCCATATTCGCCTCTCTGTTGTGATGTCAAATGTCAATGCCAGATTCGCCTCTCTGTTGTGATGTCACATATCAATGGGATAAGCGCCTCTCTATTGTGATGTCACATATCAATGCCATATTCCCCTCTCTATTGTTTGAAATGCCCCTAATGATCGGCCCAAAGCAAGAACCAGTTTACCGCGCGTACAAAATAAGGGACTTGGAAGCGCTGGTTAAACAGCTTCCACCCATAACAGAGGGAGGAGCAGCTTGGTTGAGGAAGTTAAGAACCTTAACAGAAGGGGAGGAGCTAGCCACTGGAGACTTCCGGGCGATAGCAGGAAGATGTATGCTAGGCAGAGGATTAGCAGACGTAGAGGAAATTGCTAACACCACAGCCTACCCAATTGACATGCCATATAACACGGTGGAAGACAAGCTAGCTGACGCAGTCCGTGAGAAATATATGATACCAAATTTAGGGTCCATACCAAAGATTTCCTGGGACCCCAAATACACCCCCAGATAATTTCTGGAGAGAGCTAAGCAAGCAAGCAAGCAATTTAAGGAACAATGGATGTCACAAACTGGCATACATCCAGGCCAGGAAGGAGAGCACAGAGCGTGGTTTCACGCAGCGGTGCTGAAGGGGCTTCCGGACAAAGTAACAACCGATTTAGAAAAGAACCCAGATTTTACAGTGGCAGACTCTACCCAGTGGGAGAGACACGTGGTCCATCGGCTCCAGTTGGAACAGGACGAGGCGAACAAACAACTAGAAGACGCACAGGCGCAACTGTTGAAGTTACAGCTGAATGAAGCCTGTGAGAAGCATAATTCTAAGAAAAAAGAGCGGAAAGAGGCCAACAAAACTATGATGATTGTAAAGCCCAAAGCTGATCCCGTGCCTTACTGGCCAGATCTTGATCCTAACCTTTATGACTCTGCCACTTACAGACCCAGCTCTGATCAAGCTGGGCAAACAAACTTTGAAGCACCGATATGTGGTCTCCCCACAAGTGCCTGTGAATCTGATGGGCAGAGACTTACTCATCAAACTGGGAGCCACTATCATGTGTTCTGATGGATTAACTGTGACTCTGCCAGGAGGAACGCCTCTCCCATGCCTGGAAACAAACTCAAAGAATCAGTACTTGATGCAAGACTGTGAACAACCCATAGCTGACATTTACTGGGGGCGCCTGGTAAAAGAAGGCATTCTGAGACAATACCAATAATGGAAACCCTGGATCATGAGCCTTGCGGTTTATTCCCCGCCTCGCGATCCCTACCACGTCACTCTTTTCTACGATGATTTCTACGATGATGTATACCGGGAAGGTCATCAGGCAAAGGAACTGGGATCAATGGTCAAGCGGGCGCTGGATAACATTTGGTGGCAAAGCACCCAAATTCCAAATGTCTGGTATACACCAAAATGTAAAACGTACCGTATCACTTGTTTTGTCCAACGACGCAGTGATACTAGAACATCAACAAATATCGAGAACACATGGCAGGGAGAGAACGGATCACCCAGACGCAGTGGCGGAACTTTCGTAATTGGCTGACACTCTGTGGTCTACTGGACCCACAGATGTCGGCCTAGCCAATTGTTCGCCTGTTCTGTTCCAGCTCAAGTCAGAAACACCAATTTCACGACCACAGAATAAGCACAAACCTGAAGCAGAGGAAGGGATTGCTGAGACGATTGAAGGGCTGCTGAAAGTAGGAGTGCTTGAGCCCTAGCAATCCTTTTGGAACACACCAATTTTGCCGGTGGAGAAACATGGGACAGGGAAGTACCGAATGGCGCATGACCTCAGGGCCATTAACGCCATATTACGTACTGACACTGTGCCCGTACCTAACCCGTACACAGCTCTAACAGCCATTACATGGGACCAAAAGTGGTTCACATGCATTGACCTTGCTAACGCATTCTTCTGTCTCCCCTTACACGACTCACTCAGAGACATTTTCTCATTCACATACAGAGGTCGCCAGTATAGATACACACGTCTGCCACAAGGCTTTGCACTCTCCCCTGGCATTTTCAATCAGGTGCTCAAAGAGGCCCTGTCACGTTGTCAGTTGCCTGAGGGGTGTACACTGATACAGTATGTCAGGGGTGGGCAGGGGTGGCCCCGAGGGCCGGTGTCAGCCATTGGTGTGTGTAGATGCTCTGACCAGCTGGCCAGAAGCATGGGCTACTAAAAGGGAGGATGCTAAAAGTGTGATTAAGTGCTTAATCAATCATTATATTCCCAGGCACGGGTTTCCCAAGCGCATTAGATCAGACAATGGGACCCACTTTAAGAACCAAGACCTGGCGGAGGTGGAGAGGATGTTGGGAGTAAAACACAGGTTTGGGACAGTGTACCATCCTCAATCTCAAGGGAAAGTAGAGAGAATGAACTTAAACTTGAAAAACAAGTTGTCTAAAATTTGTGCACAGACGGGGCTAAATTGGGTTTCAGCCCTGCCAATTGCTCTAATGACTATAAGATGTTCTGTTAACCAATCCACAGGTTTCACACCCTACGAGCTGCAGACGGGAAGGCAGTTCAGAGCACCCTGGACAGCGGTCCCGGCGGAACCGAGTATCAAAAGTAACAGGTCTCATGTAGAATATTGGAATGAATTAAAAGCTCTTGTTTCGAGTTTCACAAAACAGGTTACGCCTGGAGTACACACTGTGGACAGGGCGACCTCTGAGGCAAAACCGGTGTGGCTGAAGGTCATCAAACGCAAGTGGAAAGAGCCCCGCTGGACCGGTCCGTACGAGGTGACTGCCCGGATGGCTACAGCAGTTCAACTGAAAGGAAAAGGCGACACCTGGTTCCACTGGTCGCAGTGTGCACTAGCAGACGAGAGCTTGGTGGAGGAAAACTTGTCTCCACCCAACACAGGTGTCAACGAAATACAGAGGCATAATAAATCCTCTCACCTGTGCAACGGGCCGACCAGCAGTCTACCTGGGAGGCTGAAGAAAGAAGAGGGGTATCGCAGAAAGTCGCCGCGCCAGCGAAAAGGAGTGGTAACAAATCAGTAACTCCAGAAAGGGGAGAAATTTCTAGCCAAAGTGCAAAAGAACACACAACACAATGCAAACACACGAATCAGAGATACGTAATGAGAAAAAACTTATTAAAATGTTCCTTACAACCACATGTTTATTATATGCAATAATATTGATCATGGCTGTGTGTTTTATTGTCTATATTTTGCAGAGCACCCAAGGCCACTTGTCCGAACACGGAGGCCAGTCCAGCACAGCACTTCCTGAGACATTAATTGCCGAAATGGGACCGTTGAGAAGACCAAAGCGCGAGGTGTCAGGTAAAGGGGATGAGTGCCTCAGCACATATAATGGCATAGAACTGGACTACGTTAAAGGGTCCACAAGCTCATTCACGTTTGACTTGTGTGAGGTCATTGAGTGTAAAGGGGCTAGTAGCAGCTGGAGGGGATATGATGTGTGGGTCTGTAATCACCCAATGATATGCACCAGGAGAGGGAGCCCTTATTCCAGTCCAGGGATCCATCGTTCAGGGGGAGTATATACAGCAGGGCAATGGTGTTCCTGGGATAACGTGGTAAGTTGGACAGGAGTAGGGTGGCAGCCTGAAGGGTTTAGCCAAGTTAAGTGGGAAGGATTTCGAAGAAGTGTTGCGGCAGGCCATATCCACAATAGGGAAGACCATCGAAGCTGCTGAGACAGCTGAGATAAACCCTGAAAATGATACTGCTGACCAGACTTGCCCTGTGGTAGGATCCACACAACTTGGAGCCTCACCTTCAGTCTTAACTGAACTGCTTCACCCTCCTGAACCCATTCAGGGCACATTCCAACGCCCCATGAGACCAAACTTGACACCTCAAATATTGAGCCCAACTGACCTCAACCCACCAGAGGTTCAGAAAATAGTAGTTGAGCATGTTGTCAAGAGTGTTGAGAAGACATCACATGCTCACTCTACATTAAGACTCAGAGCTTTCTCTGGCAAGATGCCCAGACCTTACAGCGAAGCTGACTATGAAACATGGCGTTCTCATGTTGACTTGTTGATGGAAGATGCTTCTTTGTCTGAGTTGGAAAAAACTCGTAAGATACTTGAAAGTCTCCTTGCTCCCGCTTCTGATGTCATCCGCCCTCTTGGGCCAGAAGCCACTCCTGCAGACTATCTTAAACTTCTGGATTCAGCTTTTAGCACCGTCGAAGATGGTGAGGAACTGTTTGTACGCTTCATGAACACCCTCCAAGATCACGGTGAAAAGCCCTCTGCTTATCTGCTTCGTTTGCAGGTGGCAGTCAATCACACTGACAGGGGATTTCTTTAAATCACCTTGCCGTTCTTCAGCTAAGACATCTGAGTTAGAAAACACAAACACTGCAGTTCTTTCACTTGCGAGGACGGTCACAGAGCGCTCGCACAAGAGACACTCATGGACTCGCGCTTTGTCACCGTCTGCGTTCTTTATTTATACAAGATTGTTCTGTGTGTGTGTGTGTGTTACAAAGATAACAACGTCACTCAGAGCAGCGGGTTTTTCCCTTTTCTACATCTGTGTGTTCTTGTAAAAAGAGCTGAGGTTTCACTTCTCTACATCTAAATGTTCTCTGAAAACAGGAAGCGGTTATTTGCTGAATGGGTTCATCACACAAGTTACTAGGTGAAAAGTCATGTAGACATATGGTTTGCTTAGTGATATATATATATATATATTTCATGTAGCTGATAACACTGATAACACTATATAAAAACAATTTTCCTTTGACATTCCCTGCTGTTTATCAGAACAATGAAATGTATCAATAAGTAACTACTTGTCTTTCACATTTTCAGTTACTACATCATTATTTGCACTTCATCTTCATCTAACAAATAGGAAAAGAAGTCTTCATGATCTTCATTGATTTCAGTACATCTGCGTATGCTGTGAATGATTAACTTGTCATCTGTGAAATTACAGCTTTTAAACAAGGAATAACTCAAATAAAGAAAACAAAATTAAACCAGGAAAACTCCAACGCCAATCAACCGTCTCTATAGCATCTGAAGTCATGTTTAAAGAATGTACATTATCTGGTATTTAGGTGCAGCATGTGGTGTTGAATAAGACGCACAATCCTCCTTTCTCAGCCAGGATCATGTGCACTGCTACACGATGTTGCATTACAGCAATTCTGAGAGCGTCTATTTCTTGGTTTTGTCCCTCGTTGACCTTTCAGGATGCTTTGAGAAACAAGCCGAATCTATAGTCCAGTATCTCACTTCTGAGAGGACGTTTTTCCAACTCCTGCCCACAGGAAGAGTGAGTTGAGTACCTTTTGTCCAGTTGTCCAGATTTTGAATTCTTCAGGTACGTCGGTTTCCCAGATTGAGTCATGTGGTCTGGCTGTTGAAGTTGAGCGTTTCTTCCTGGATGAGGATGAGGATGTTGTTGTTGTTGTTGTGCACTTTACAAAAGTCATTCTGAAGGTGTGATCGGAGATCAGAATTAGTGCACATGTTCCAGGGTGTTTCCCATAAATGGTTGTGTTTAATATGCTCGACATGTGCGAGCAGACGTAACAGTCTTTCTCTGTGATCGTCCATCTTCTCTGTCTGCCTCGTGGCTCAGCTGCTGTTGGCATCAGCTGGGGTCCTGTAAGGGTGAGCTTTGTAGTCAAGGTAACCAGGAGGGTTCCCCTTCACACCTACACCTGGCTGCCTAAAGTTGATCGGATAGAGATTGGAGTGTGGGCTTACCCGACGGGGGCCCAAGAATGCACTTACCACCCTCACCCCCGAAACAACCAAGCGTAGGCGCTTCCTCCTTGGTGTCGGGGCTTCCCGGGACCTCAGCCTTTTTGCATTGGCTCTGATGTATCCAGGAGGGTCTCTCTGCAGTTTTACAGGCTGTGGGTGTTGTCAATAACACTTTGTATTGGCCCTCCAAATGGGGTAAACTCCAATTTTTCCTCTGGAGCACCCCTTTCGCCTGGTTTCAACCTGCACGAGACTGGAGAAGAGTCTTACGGCAGTTTATTGTTCAAAACAATATCCTTATTTTCTAGTAGTTTTGCCATCCATTCTGCCAGAGTTGTTTCTCTGACAGATTTGTCTAAAGGTTCACTTTTTGCAACTGAGATTGCATCTGCGTTCTGTGCAGGGACTTGCAAGGTTTTCCTTCACAAGTCATCAGATCATTTTCTAGTTGTGCTCCACACTTTAACCATTTCTTCTGTTCTGTAGTTGGTGCGGCTTTTTGTTCATCTTTAAGTACATCAAGTGGTATTTGCATAGAGGACGCAGACATTAATGTGTCTACAGTTTGCTGTGCGGCTAACTTAGCTGCTTGATCTGCAAAGTTATTGCCTTTAGATATTTCTGATTTATCTTTCTGATGTGCAGCAAAGTGATGTACTGCTAAAAAAAACATATTGACTGTCAGTATATATATTTATGTCTTGGCCTGCGTGCAATTTACATGCACGTATGACTGCTGTGAGTTCTGCACTCTGAGCAGAGTGGGAGGATGTTAGCGGTTTCGCTTCTAAAACTCTGTTTGCTGTAGTTACTGCATAGCCGACACAGTTTCATCCTAGGCTATTTTTAGACGCTGAGCCGTCTACAAAAATGTCGGTGAAACCAGCTTGTGGGTACTGTGAATGTCAAAACGTGGCTTTGTCTCCTCATCTAATTTTTTCATACAGCAGTGTGGATGACCTTCTTCGGGTGAGGCCAAAAGTGTGCTCGGGTTCAACTGACCGCACTTCTCGATTCTAATGTGTGATTGTGACAATAAGATTCCAACATATGAGAGCTGTCTTGCATGTATCAGGTAAGAGAAATTGGCTTAGATTAAAATTGAAGTCACCGCGTGTGGTACTCTAATAATCAAAGTGTGCTCTAAAACAATGTCAGGCAATGCTAAACTATATTCATTTGTAATACTATTTTCAAGTTACTGAATGCTTCTTCTGTTTCATTTCTTTGTAGATGCAACACTACATTTTTACTTAAGGCATTTTAGGCAATTCCTATTTTTCAAAGAATTCATACATCTCACACATCTTACATATTTCAAACTTTTAAGCTAGGATTAAAAACTTTGCATTACTTACAGCTCATAGCTCACAGCTCTAAAACTAGACATTAGTAAATCATATGCCTAATCATTATGTGTCATTGTGATCCACAAGTATGATCACAAATTTGTTTTTCAAACCAACAAAACAAACAAACAAAAACAAAAATCAAATTGCCGATGGCGTGAACGCTTTACGGACATGAGTCAGGACACAAAAAGAAAAAAAGAAAAAGCTGCTGTCAGAAACAAAGCAGAAGTGTGAGGAAAAAAACTGAGCTCACAGACAGCTGCATGTGTGAGCTTTAATATGCAGCTTCTGCTCTAAAAGACAAATAACAATAAAAAATGTGTAACTTGCTCATCAGCTTGGTAGTGCCCACATACTTAATTCAGCTTCTCAAACCTGTAGCTTTAGCTGTTGTATACAGGGTTTGGCTTAGTAGTTGTTAGTATAGGTGTGCTCTATATCTCAACAATTTCTCATCTAGGATGACAGGTTATCAATCAGGTCAAGTGTCTCTATGCACCTGATTACTTTAGGTATTTTCCTTATTTTCTTCATTTCATATATCATTGTACTCAGTTTGAGCAAACCTTAAGCTTGAATCAGACTACTTTTAACAATTATCCACCTCACATCATAACTGACTGAGGTGCCTCTTCTTATTAATAGTATGTCATTATTAATGTTATTATTGTTTTTTTTATAACAGCAGTAGCATATTACAATATTTTATTAGTACATTACAATATTTTATCAGTATATTACAATATACCAATATACTACTAATATACAATAGTTTATTATTTTATATTTTATTATGTATCCATCAGGGGCTGGGGGTGATCTGCAGCTTCACCCCCTCCCAAGCTGGAGACATTTACCTTTTCACACACTTTCCTTGGCTGAACAATGACACAGCCTTAATATACCTTATGCATCTCTCTATTTTATTTAATATTTTTCGTGTGAATTATCTGTTTTCATTCATGCTATTCATTCTGGGCATGGTTGTCTACCCAATTTTGTTTCATTTGTTAATACCAATCTACAGGTTGTTTTCCTTCCTATTATTAGTTTGAATACAGTAGAGATAAGCTCTAATTTAATTTAACCTTTTTTTTTATTCCACTTCATTCCTCTTGTATTTATATGTATTCAGTTGGGTCTGTATCCAGCCCTTTTTTAAACTTTGATCTCTAATCTTTTACTTGATGATGGATTATTGTGTTCTTCCTAGTCTGAACTGCTTCTTTGTTTCTTACAGTCACGTACAAAATGTGTCTCTTTTTCACACCTCCAGCATGCAGTCTTAAAGCCACTTTTTGGTGTGTGTATAGGCCTACCTATACCTCTTGCTGTTCCACTATGCATTCCTCTGTCTTTCTTTTGGACTAGTCCTACTCTGGTTTGTTGTTTTTCTAACATTTTCATTCAGGTGTTAATTTTGCTTGTTTATTCTCCATTCTCAAGGATTTTGCTGGGCTGTCACTGGCACGCTTGACTTCAGGGTGGTGGCTGACACGCCCTTCTACTCCGCGCACGGAGCGGTGTCAGTTTTATGAGGCGGAACTCAACCTTTCCCTTTTGTCGCCAGTACGTGAGCCTCAGCAAAGAAAACAATAAAAAAAAGAAAAAACAATGGAAGTAGTTCAGCAGCGTATTGTGCTGTAAAATCAACTTACTTCCAGAACACATATACATACACACAGATAGACATTTGCGCGCTAATTTGTCACGAAGTATTTCACGGTCACTTCTAAAACCACTCTAAACACATTTCCTTGTGGTGAACTTAAACCTTATTTGTCACGAGGTATTTGACGGCTACCTCTAGAACCAATCTAAACTTAGTTCCTTCCGGCGAACTCAACCTATTTCACGTGTTTCACGAAGTAATTGCGGCTACTTCTAACCTATTGTACGCGTATCACGAAGTAATTCCGGCTACAACAAACCTATTTTGCGCATTTCACGAAGTAATTCCGGCTACAACAAACCTATTTTGCGCATTTCACGAAGTAATTCCGGCTACTTCTAACCTATTTTACGCGTATCACGAAGTAATTCCGGCTACAACAAACCTATTTTGCTCATTCTTCTAAACCCTTCCGGCGGTTTAAAACCAACAGTGTTTTCTCACCCTCAGTCGTCTTTTGCTGGTTGTCAGGTCATCTGGCTGGATCCCAACGTCGTGGACCAGAACTATTACACCAGCCTGGACCCGAATTTTTCTTACGTCCCAGGTCTTTCACCTCTACCTGGAGAGGGCTGTCGACAGACTTCGGTGCTGGCTTTTCACGGCGTCAGATTACAGCAGTCAGACCTTGCATTGGAGTCACAGAAACATGTCTGTTGTTTCCATCTCTAGGACCAATTTAAATGACAGGGGATTTCTTAAAATCACCTTGCCGTTCTTCAGCTAAGACATCTGAGTTAGAAAACACAAACACTGCAGTTCTTTCACTCGCGAGGACGGTCACAGAGTGCTCGCACAGGAGACACTCATGGACTCGCGCTTTGTCACCGTCTGCATTCTTTATGTATACAAGATTGTTCTGTGTGTGTGTGTGTGTTACAAAGATAACAACGTCACTCAGAGCAGCGGGTTTTTCCCTTTTCTACATCTGCGTGTTCTTGTAAAAAGAGCTGAGGTTTCACTTCTCTACATCTAAATGTTCTCTGAATACAGGAAGCGGTTATTTGCTGAATGGGTTCATCACACAAGTTACTAGGTGAAAAGTCATGTAGACATATGGTTTGCTTAGTGATACATAAAAGAATACATTTCATGTAGCTGATAACACTATATAAAAACAATTTTCCTTTGACACACACCGTGCGCAGAGGTGGGCTTGAACCACATGAAGTAAATAAGCAGCTTCTTAAACAGTTTTACAGAGGCTGCTGGGATGATAACTTGCTAATGGAGTTGCAGTTGGAGCTAGGGCATAAGGAGCCACCCACGTATGCAGAGCTATTGCTTCTCCTGCGTACTGCAGAAAACTGCCAAGAAGTTAAAAGCACACGAATGAAGAAACACTTTAGCGCCACAAAACCAAAAGCAGTGTCTCATGAACAGAGGGTCACTGAAACAAATGGAGATGTTTATCCATCAGAGTCAGATAGTCTAGAAGAACTCAAAAAACAAGTTGCCGATCTAAAAAGCCAATTAGCTGCCGTCGTGAAGCCAAAGAAACAAGCAACACTGAAGACAGTTCGAACAAGGAAACCTGAAAATAAAAAACCTGACCATGCCAAACCTGAAAACTCACCTCCACCCAGCCGCCGCAGTACTAGGCCCAAGCCCTGGTATTGCTTCTGCTGTGGGGAAGATGGACATATAGTAGCCACTTGTGAGTCAGAGCCCAATCCTGCCCTTGTAGTTGCAAAACGAAAGGAACTAAGAGTGAGAAGGCAGATATGGGACAGGCAGAATGACCAGCTTTCTTTAAACTAAATTCTGCCTCCGTTGCGGGACAAATGGAGGCTGATGCTTTGTTAACCCGTCCCACCCAGGTTAAACAAAAAGCTTCACCTAAAAAGTGTGCCAGCCTAAAGTCACACACAAAAACAGATTCCTTTGACCTTCCTAAAGGTCTAATTGGTACAAAGAGTACTGCACAAGTGAAAGTTAATGGTCACACAGTGAGTTGTTTGCTAGATACTGGTTCCCAGGTGACTACAGTCCCCGAGTCCTACTATCGTCTGCATTTGTCCTCTCATGAGATTGGCAACCTCAACTTTTAGAAGTTGAGGGTGCCAACGGTCAGTCTGTGCCTTATTTGGCTACATTGAACTGCATGTCACTTTCCCAAAAGACTTCCTTGGCATTGAAGCTGAAGTGCCGACACTTGCTTTAGTTGTCCCCGATGTGCACACAGCTTTTCGGTCCTTAGTGCTAATTGGGACAAACACATTAGATGTACTTTATGAGCTGTACTCTGACGCATGCCATGAACTGCAGCTGAACCTGCCATATGGCTATAGGGCAGTTCTAAAAGTTCTTGACTCACGACACAAACAGTCCAAAGACAGTAGTCTTGGTTTAGTGACGATGCACAACAAAGAGCCACAGTTGATTCCAGCAGGCCAAACTCTTGTTCTAGATGGTGATGTAGCTGTGTCAGCCGGTTACGGTGAAAAGTCCGTCTTGTTAGAGTATCCACGAATGTCAGCCTTACCTGGTGACATCCTTGTGAAACCTTGTCTCATAGACCTACCTGAACGAGCACCTTACCTTATTCCAGTTATACTTACCAATGAATCCGAACATGGTGTGACAATCCCTCTAAATTGTGTCATCGGAGAAGTCAGTGCATATCAAAGAGTTCTATCTCACGAACACTCAGTGAGAACTCCATATGCCCGAAGTGTTTGCACAAAATGATCTCGACTTTGGAAAAACGGATCAAGTGAAACATGCAATCAGATTGTCAGATGAAACACCGTTCAAGCGTAGAGCACGTCCCATACATCCAAACGACCTGGAAGCAGTCCGTAAGCACCTCAAAGAACTGCAAGAAACTGGCGTGATCAGGGAATCTACCTCCCCTTTCTCTTCACCCATTGTAGTCGTGCGGAAGAAAAATGGTGAAGTCCGCCTCTGTATCGACTACAGAAAGCTTAACGCACAGACTATAAAAGATGCTTACGCTCTCCCCAATTTGGAGGAAACGTTTTCCACCTTGATCAGGTCGCAATGGTTCTCTGTCCAGGATTTAAAATCGGGGTATTACCAAATTGAGATGGAGGAGCTGGACAAACCCAAGACGGCGTTTGTGTGCCCCATCGGCTTTTGGGAATTTAATAGAATGCCCCAAGGCATTACAAACGCCCCCAGCACATTCCAACGGCTCATGGAAAAATGTATGGGCAACATGAACCTGCGTGAAGTGATCGTGTTTCTTGATGACATCATTGTATTCTCCAAGACACTTGAAGAACATGAGGCTTGCTTAATGAAAGTTCTTGGTCGCCTGAAAGAATATGGGCTCAAACTCTCCCCCGAAAAATGCAAGTTTTTCCAAACTTCTGTCAGATATCTTGGGCACATTGTGTCCAGCAAGGGAGTGGAGACTGACCCTGAAAAGGTGGAAGCCTTAAGTACCTGGCCTGTGCCCCGTGATCTTAAACAGCTCCGCTCATTCTTAGGCTTTTCAGGGTACTACAGGCGGTTCATTAAGAACTATTCGAGTATCGTTAAGCCCCTCACTGACTTAACATCAGGCTACCCTCCATTGCGCAAAAGCACAAAGCCTAAAGCTAAGTCTGTCCAGTACCATGACCCCAAGACACCTTTCGGCGAGCGATGGACTCCCTCTTGTGATCTTGCTTTCAAAACCATCATTGAGAAGCTCAGTACTGCGCCTGTATTGGGTTTTGCTGACCCTAAACTGCCATATATGCTCCATACCGACGCCAGCACTACAGGGCTTGGCGCCACGCTCTATCAAGAGCAGAATGGCCAGACCAGGGTAATAGCTTATGCAAGCCGTGGGTTGTCTAGGAGTGAATCTCGTTATCCCGCCGATAAGTTATAGTTTTTAGCCTTGAAGTGGGCAGTGACGGAGAAGTTTGCAGATTACTTATATGGAAATCAGTTTACTGTCATAACAGACAGTAATCCTCTGACGTACATATTAACTACTGCTAAGATGGATGCCATGAGTTACAGATGGTTAGCTGCCCTGTCAACGTTTAGCTTTAAGCTCCAGTACAGAGCAGGCAAGCTTAACTCAGATGCAGATGGTCTTTCTAGACGGCCACATGGCGAGTTGCTTAACGACGCAGTGTCCCAAAAAGAGCTCGACCACATACAGCAGTTCACACAAACTCACCTGTCCCTACCTGATAGCAGTTTAAGTCCTGAAGTAGTGTCTACTATATGTGAGAAACACCTTGTATGCAGCTCTCAAAATGACACAATCCCTTTGGTTCACTCGCTAGCCATTTCTGCAGCTGCCATTCCAGGTGACTTTGTCAATGAAAATGACTGTGGTGGTCTTCCTGTTATACCCCATATGTTCCCTGAACAGATCACAAACGAACAAAGAACAGACCCTTGTCTGAGGGAAGTCATTGCACAAATTGAAACTGGAGAAAAGGTCCCACCAACTGTGCGAGCTAAACTTCCTGATATCAACCTTCTACTCCGAGAGTTCAATCGATTGGAGATGCACAATAACATCCTGTACCGAACTCGCCGAGATGGAGGAGATGTTACTTACCAGCTTGTCTTACCTGAACAGCTCCGTGACTCAGTCTTCCAAAGCCTCCACTGTGACATGGGCCACTTAGGCACTGAGCGTACTTTAGATCTTGCCCAAACAAGGTTCTATTGGCCTCACATGGCAGCATATATAGAACATAAGATAAAAACATGCAACCGCTGTGTAAGACGTAAAACTCCTCCAGAAAAAGCAGCCCCACTTGTGAATATCAAATCCAGCAGACCCCTCGAATTAGTCTGCATGGACTTCCTGTCCATTGAGCCTGATTGAAGTAATGTGAAGGATGTGCTTGTATTAACCGATCATTTCACGAAATATTCATTAGCCATCCCTACCAGCAATCAGAAAACTCAGACCGTTGCAAAAGCCCTTGGGACAACTTCATAGTCCACTATGGGATACCCGAAAGCTTGCATAGCGATCAAGGTCCCGACTTCGAGTCCCACATTATCCAAGAGCTTTGCAAGATCATGGGCATTCGCAAAATCCGGACAACACCCTATCACCCCAGAGGGAACCCGGTAGAATGTTTCAATAGAATGTTACTAAGTATGCTAGGTACTCTTGAGGAAAAGGACAAAACTCAGTTGCACAACTATGTCAAACCACTCGTTCATGCGTACAATTGTACGAAAAATGATACAACTGGTTTTGCCCCATATGAGTCAATGTTTGGCCATCAGCCAAGATTACCAATCGATCTAGCATTTGGGCTGCCCTTTAACAACAAAAGTTTTAAGTCGCATTCTCAGTACATAGCAAAACTAAAGGCAACTCTACAAGAGACCTACAAACTAGCAACAGACCATGCTAACAAAATAGCAGAAAGAAACAAAACAAGGTTTGATATGCGAGTGAAACCCTCAAAACTAGAGCCAGGTGACAGAGTTTTGGTGCGCGCAGTCCGTCTCAGAGGCAAGCACAAGCTAGCCGACAAGTGGGAGACTGATATTCACGTTGTGGTGAACCAAGCAGGTGACTAACGAAAGAGGGCCCAGTCCGCACAGTCCACTGCGATCTCTTGCTCCCTTGTGGTTTTCTTGCCCCTGTCCAACCAACTCCTGTACGCAAACCAAAAACAAGGCAATCACCTAAACAACATGGGGAATGTGATCATTCAGAATTGGAAGATGAGGATGTCTGTTGGTTCAGAGAGGAACCTATTCAAGAGCCCATAAAGGTCACTCGAGTCTATGAGATTCCCCAGCCAAAGACACACCTTTACGATCAGAAGCATGCTGAAACTCACTTGCCCGGAGGAGATAACTTACATGAACATGACAACGTGCCTGGAAGTGACAACTTACATGAACGTGACAACTTGTCTGGAAGTGACAATTTAACCGGATTTGACAACTTACCTGAATGTGGAAATCCACTTGGATGTGGAAGCCTAGAGGAGAGTGAAACCATGGTGGAACACTCAAACACTGATAATGAAAGAGAGAGTGACACTAACTTACCTTTTTTTTTTTTTTTAATAAACCTGTCCCGTTTGGTTCTTTTGCCATCAGAATTATTGTCTAAAGGCGAAGAAAGATGCCCAACGGATTTACTTTACCAAATGGACCATCCCAGCCTTGCCGTAATGGTCCATTTGATTTACCTTTTATTGTTTATTTTATTTTATTTTATTTTATTTTTTTTACTTGCTAGATACGGGACAGGGGAAAAGAAAAGGGAGAAAGAAAGAGGGGGAAAAAAAAACAGCGGAGAAGAGGGACGGGGATAAAGGGCAAAAAACAAAAACCAACAAAATAAGCAGACAAAAAATACATATATCGATCACCTGGATCACCTGTTGAGAAAGAAAAAAGAAAACAAGCAGAAGAAAACGAGAGTAATAGAATAAACAACATCACAATGATATATGGGAATATAACACTAAATACCTAATATTAAACATTATTGTGCAGCACGTAAGATCGATAGCGCACAGTGTGCTTTGAGGTAGGAGCCAAAAAGGGTGTAGTTTGTGTGTGTGATCACCTGTGTGTACACCTGTGAGCATGAGCGCGCTTGTATTTAAAAGGTTCCTTAATATAATGATCTGCTAGAGGGTGTGGGGGGCCACAGTCCCATCCTCCAGGGCATGAAGCAGGTATGGAGGAGATCAAAACTCCAGACATCCAGAGGCCCCCAGAACACAAGAGACCAAGGAAGACCAACAGAGGGGCAGCCGCGCCACTGTCCCAGAAAGAGCTGAGGAGAGTCCCAGATGAGGGATCACTCAGCAGCCGCGGAGCAGAAGCCAGGGGGGGTTGCAGTGACGTGCCCGTGAGCTCCGCCGGCAGCCAGCTGTGCCTGAGTGACCGAGCCCCAGGCCGAGAGGCCGAGGGCACCCCACCCCCGAAGTGGCCCGAGCGAGCCCCAGGTTCCAGGCCCCGATAAGCAGCCACCAAGGAGTGAGCCGGTGTGTACCCGGACGCCCACCCCCGGACACAAAGAACCACCAACGCATCGATGTCTGAGGGCGTCTGCCACCGGCAGGGGAAGTGGTGGGGGGAGATAGGCCTCCAAACCTTGGAGGGCCTGAGATGTCCCCAGAGAGGTGGCGTCTGATACCCAACCTGACATATAGACACAGACATACAGGCACACTCAAATACAAACATCCATTCCCACCCTCATGCTCTCATAGGCAATTACTCCACACTCAACCAACGTGGAGACAGACATAAAGAGACGCTGTACACACAATCACACTCCTCAAGCGTACTCTAAGAACCGGGTCTAGGTACCCTTGCCCCTGGAGGGGGAAACTGCACCCAGACCCAGGTGGTGTTACCCTTTTCCCTGCAGTGGGGAGAAGCAGACTGCCCCGACTCCGCAGCAGCAGGGAGGCCCCACACACCAGACCCCAGTCGGACGGCCAACTCCTCCTCCTAGCCCCCCCGCTCCAGCACGCCGCAGAGACCGGGGGTGTGAGAAGACTCCAAACCTCCCTCTACCCGCTCATATGTAGTGTTGATGTATATGTGTTCTAAGGTGCAATTAAAACCCAGGAGGGCATGGAGCTACCTGCCAGAGAGCAGCAGGTAAGCGCATAGCCCCTCCTGATAGCCCTCAATGTCTACGTGTATTTAAAACTGAGAGGTGGGCAACGACGCCAGGGGTGAGGTGTACTCCCTGATGGTAATTTGGAGTCCGTGTTGTGAGCCCACCCCCAAGATCCTATATGTATGTGTTATGAGAGTGTGAGTAATGTGAATGTCTAAGTTGTGAGATAAAATTGAGGCAGAGGCAGCCAGAAGGGGACAGAGGGGGGGGATGCCTCCTCTGCACCCTGGTGACACACCCCTACCCCAAGGCCCTGCATGTGTGGGTGATTGTGGTGGAGCGGGAAGAGGGAGGCAGATGGAGATGGGGAGGGAAGAAAGGGAGGGGCAAGTGACCCCTCCCTGGGGCCAGCTCCCCCGCTGACCCCAGTAGGCACCCCCATGCTCTGCAACCCGCCAGGGAAAGGGGGCCCAGGCCCATCCGGACCAGGGCCCAGTGCAGCAGCGCCGCCCGGCCCCACAGGGCCCGGGACAGCCCACCCGACCCCACTACAGAGAAAACTGCACCCACCCCATCATCCACTCATCTTCCAGACTACACAAGACAATAGACGCCCAGGCTGAGATCTTCCTCCACCTCTCCTATATCTCCCCCTCCTGCAGAGAGAATTCCTGAGGAGAGGAAAGCTCCTGCAAGATGTGACAACCTCCCCCACCAGTTGAAGAGTCCCCCAGGTGGCTCGATGCACTGGCGGCGCCCTGCGCCAGGACTGGGCCCCCATATACCCACCCGCCCACAACCCCAGCAACACACCAACCAGGACCCGAGCCCCCGAGGCCCGGCCAGGGCCCCAGCCCAGAGACTGAGCGCCCCCAGAACCTCACGCCCGTCCCGGACCCACCCAGGGGCAGCCAGGCTACCAGGTCAGTAACCCACGTCCGTCAGCACAGACCCTCCCCTAGCCCCGCTGCATGCAGCCACGAGGAAACCGTCACCTAAGAGCCAACAGAGCCCTTAATTGGCCATGACCGCTACCCCGGGTTGAGCCCCCCAAGGAAGATGCTCCTGGGGAACCCCCCGACGCCCTAAGCCTGTCCCTACCCCCACACCAATCACAACAGTGAAGGTGGGACCAAACTATGACCCCCCCACCCCCGCTAGGTGATGGAGCTGATCAAAGGAGCCCAGAGCAATTGATCTGATGTGGTGGCAGAGGCTGTATCAAGACTAATGTAATCTAATAGATAATTTCTATACTGGTTAGAATTAAGATTATTTTTATTTTTCCAGTTCATGAGGACTGTTTTCTTGGCTATGCATAGGGCAGTGAAAACCATGTGGGCTATATTCTTTTCTGAAGTGACATTATCTAAGCTGCCCAACAAACACACTAAAGGAGAAGTTGGAATGTTACATTTCAGACACTTCGATAAGTCTTCACATAACTCACGCCAAAACTTCTGAAGTGGTGGACAGAACCAAAGAGCGTGGATATAATTGTCCGGTGAATTGGTTTGGCAGTGTGAGAAGTTGTTGGTAGACGTAAAGCCCATCTTGAACATCCGATGACCTGTATAGTGCACTCTATGTAGTAGTAGTATTTTGTATTGAATTAATTGAAGACTGGGATTTCTAATTAGATGAAAGGTTTTTAAGCAAATCTGAGACCAGAAGTTTTGGTCTAAGTTAACTGATAAATCCGCTTCCCATTTTGCAATAGGAAGTGATATTGATTCATCTATTTTAGAAAGCATTCTGTATATTTTGGATAGTAATTTGGGGGTTTTAAGAGTAAGAAATTGAACCACACTTGGTGGTGTTTGTAGTTCAACTTGACCCGGTTTAAATTTCTTTTTTACTATGGATTTAATTTGTTGATATTCTAAAAATCTTTTCTTGTTGATCCCATATTGTGTAACTAGTCTGTCAAATGAAATAAATTCTGTTCCTTCTAGTATATGTTCTAAATATTTGATTCCTTTACCACTCCAATCTGAAAAGTTTATCATATTATTGTTTTGTAATATGTCAGGGTTGTTCCAGATAGGTGTACGTTTGCATGGGATTAATGAAGACTCTGTCAACTTCAGAAACTCCCACCATGCTGTCAGAGAGGAGCTAATGTTGACGCTTTTGAAGCATTCATGTCGTTGAATGTTTGAGCTGATAAATGGTAGATCTGAAATCTCTAGATTATTGCAAAGTGCTTGTTCTACATCTAGCCAAGGTTCATCTAAGAGGGTATGTTTTAGCCATCCTGAGATAAATTGGAGCCTGTTGGCTAAGAAGTAGTGCTGAAAGTTAGGTAGTTCTAATCCTCCTTTATCCTTGGTCTTTTGTAGTGTTTTTAAGCTTATACGTGGGGGCTTATTTTTCCAAAGGAATTTGGACATATATGAATCTAGAGATCTGAACCAATCTTGTGGCGGTTTAGTTGGGATCATTGAGAATGAATAATTTATTTTTGGTAAGACCATCATTTTTATAGCGGCAACCCTTCCCACGAGTGATATGGGTAGACATTTCCACCTAGCCAGATCGCCTTCTACTTTCTTTAAAAGTGGGATATAGTTTAATTTAGTTAGATCTGCAAGCTTGGGAGAAACATTAATACCTAAATATTTTATATTTCCCGATTGCAGTGGAGTAGAAGAGGAATTATGGAAGGAGCAATTAATCGGAAGGACTGTAGATTTTGACCAGTTAATTGAGTAATCTGATATTCTTGCAAAAGAGTTTATCAATTCAATCACCCCAGAGATATTGGTTTGTGAATTTTGGAGAAAGAATAGCACATCATCCGCATAAAGGCTGATTTTATGTTCCACGTTCTTGCATTTTATGCCCTTAATTACTGAATTCTGTCTAATTGCTGCTGCTAGTGGTTCAATAAAAATTGCAAACAGTGAAGGGGAGAGTGGGCATCCCTGCCTGGTGCCCCTCAGGAGACAGAAGCTGGAGGATGTCTGGTCATTTGTTCTGACACAAGCTGTTGGGGAATTATATAATATTTTTAACCAGTTGATGAAAGAAGATCCAAAACCAAATTTGTGTAAAGTTGTAAATAGAAATTTCCAGTTAACTCTGTCAAACGCTTTTTCTGCATCCAAAGAAAATATTGTAGTTTCAAGGTTTTTACTGTATGAGTAGTCTATCAAATTAAGTAATCTACGTGTATTTGTTGATGAGTGCCTACCTTTTATGAAACCAGTTTGGTCAGGATGAATTAAGAGGGGGGTTATTTTCTCTAGTCTCTTCGAGAGAGCTTTGCAGATTATTTTAAGGTCTACATTTATAAGGGATATTGGACGATAGCTTGAGGGATATACAGGGTCTTTGCCTGGTTTTAGCAGGAGATTAATGTTTGCAGAATTCATATTTGATGGGAGTCTGCCATTTTCTTTGATTTCCAACAGCGTTCTGTAAAAAATTGGGGCAAAAATCGTCCAGAATTCTTTGTAGAATTCGGCAGGAAAGCCGTCTGGACCTGGAGCCTTATTATTGGGCATACTTATCAGGGCTTCCTGGAGTTCACCTGGTGTCAGTGGCGAATCCAATGCCATTGCTTGAGAGTCTAATAATTTTGGGAGAGTTATGTTGTCTAAAAACTGATCAATTTCCTTTTTAGATGGGTTTATTTGTGGTGAATACAACGTTTTATAGAAATCCCTGAAGATGTTGTTTATTTGTTTCGGGTCATATACTGTGTTCCCAGATGAGTCTTGAACAGCACATAGAGTTGTTTTTTCTTTATTTATTTTTAGCTGGTTTGCTAGAAATTGACCGGATTTATTACCATGTTCATAATTTTGTAAGCGTAGTCTTTGTACTAAGAATTTTGTTTTTTTATCAATTATCTCATTTAATTCTAGTTTTGTTTTGCGTATTTTGTTCAATGTTTCCTGATCTTGGTCGGACGCATAGGCTTCTTCTAGTGATTTGATGGTTTTTTCTAATTCCTGAATATTTTTGTTTTCTTTTTTCTTTTTATGTGATGAGAAAGAAATTATTTTACCTCTCATCACAGCTTTCCCTGCTTCCCATAGAACAGAAGCTAATGTTCCGGGAGTGTCATTAAAGTCTAAATATGAAGTCCACTCTTTTTTAAAATATTTAATAAAGTCTTCATCTTTAAGCAGTGATGTATTAAATCTCCAGTTTTTACTAGGCGTAGTATTATTCTTGTGCATTAGTGTTAAAGATACAGGAGCATGATCGCTGACAGCTATAGGGTGAATCTCAGTGTCTGAAATGTCCCTCAGCAGTGAGCTGCTGACCAAAAAATAATCCAGACGAGAGTAGGAGTGATGGACATGTGAGAAAAAAGTATATTCCTTACTGGTGGGGTGAAGGGAGCGCCATGCATCGCAAAGACCAAAGTCGCTCATATACTGTTTGATTATATTTATGGACTGCCAATTACGCTGAGTTCCTGCTGTATTGAGCCTATCCATTTCTTCATTTAGTCCAAGGTTGAGGTCGCCTCCAAGAACAAGTGTGCCATCTAAGTGATCAGAGAGTGCACTGAAAAAACCGTGAAAGAATGAGGGATCATCAACATTTGGACCATATACACTTACAATACATAGCTTTTTATCAAGTATAGATAGTTTAATGATTAAGAATCTGCCCTCTGGATCTATAACTGTATCGAGTACTGTGAAATTAATTTTTTTATGGATTAAAATTGCTACTCCCCTTTGTCTAGAATTATAACAAGCTGAGAACACATTAGGAAACTCAGGTGTTTTAAGTTCATTCGAACCTCTAAGAGGTCTGTGGGTCTCTTGTAAAAGGACAACATCTGCCTGTAGTTTTTTGAGTTGGTTAAATATTTTTAACCTCTTTTCTCTGGAGCCAGCTCCATTTACATTCCATGTAACGAATCTTAGTGCACCCATAGATGTCTGTGTATAACTAGGGGTGTGCGCTGTGTGTGTCGCTTAGACAGGTGGAGAGAATACATCACTTGTTCGTAAATAAAAAGAGGGGGAGAGAGAAAAAATGTGTGGTGAGATGCTCCCTGAGTCTGACTATGTGTGTGCATATTTACTAATATGAGTACGCTTGGTTTAAGTGTGTGTATCCTATACGACTGTGTGCGCTGTCTGATGTAAATGTGCTGCCGTGGAGCGCATGGCTGTACGTGATCGTGCTGTGCGTATGTGTCCAAATAAAGAATAGAATAGAATAGAATAGAATAGAATAGAATAGAATAATCCTTTAATTGTCCCACAAGGGGAAATTTGGTTGTATCAGCAGCAAAAACACACATATACAAACAGAACAGGACACAGAACAGAAGCACAATTTTTACATATTTACATCATGGACAATAGTTACCAGAGTAGAGTACTGTACAGTTATTTAAATTAGCGTACACATAGTGTGCAAACGGAGCAGGATACTGAAAGATGTTTAAATAGTTAAGAATATTTAGAATAATTAGAAAAGTGCAGATTGTTTATTGTACCTGTGCATTAAAAAGTAGACATGTAACTTCCAATAAGTTAGTGTATATATAAGCTGAGAAAAGTAATGTGCAAGTTATAACAGTAGAAGTTGTTACAGCGCTGATGTAGACATCTGTGTTTGTTGGGAGCAGTTCTGATTGTACAGTCTGACAGCTGCAGGGAGGAAGGACCGGCGGAAACGCTCCTTCATGCATCTAGGATGCAGCAGTCTGTCACTGAAGCAGCTCTGCAGTTCAGCAACATTTACATGCATGGGGTGGGAGACTCTGTCCATCAGAGATGTTATTTTGGCCAGAGTCCTTCTGTCTCCCACCACCTGCACTGGGTCCAGGGTGCATCCCAGAACAGAGCTGGCCTTCCTGGTATAAAGTCCACACTTTTTCCGTCAATTGTTCCGTCTGTCCTGCTCACATCTCCAATGGTTGCACACGTTGTCATTAACGTGGCTTCCACATCAGCCACGCCGCTTTGCTTGCTAAAACACTGCTGTCGGCACATAAGGACGCTGTCATAGCCTGTCAACGACGTTGATTGGCTGCGTATATACGTGAATGTGAATCGCATTATTGGCTGGACTATGGGATAAGGTGGCATTGTTCTAATCCCATACGGGAGCAGCCAGTCACTTACTGACTAACACTGCAAAACAGAATTGTTAAAGTATTAATTTAAAAGGATGTTGTTTGTGGATGAGTGTGGAAGCAGGTGATCGAAGCAGTGAAAGAAAGAAAAAAGAAAGAAAGAAACCAAGGACAAGGGTGAGCAGCATAAAAACAAGAGGGGGAAAAAAGAGAACAAAAAACGAGAAGAAAAAAAAAAAAATCCGGAAACATTCCGATCAAACCATTGACGGAGAGTGACGGTGTTAATTCTGCTATGAAATCACACCTAAGATGTGATTTGATACTAGTAAGTTAAACAGATGTTAATGCAAGTTAGTGTGAGTGGGTGGGGAAAGGGTGTAGCGGATTCTTATCTGGTGTGAAGTTAATACAGCCACGGAGTGATGTCGGGGTCGCGGTGGAGCTGTCCGTCCACGTACAGCCGGTCCACAGCAATGACAGCGCGGGAGCCCTTCTGGATAAAGCTGCGTCGGATTGGGAAGAGGACCCTGCGTCGTTCCAGGATCTCTTTGGGGAACTGGTCGTTCACGCTGAAGTCCGTTCCTTTTAATTCCCTGCCGCGGCTTTTCACCTGTTCCTTTTGTTTGTAGTGGCCGAATTCGGCCACGATAGAACGTGGTCTCCCGGCCGCAGCCCGAATGGGGCCGAGGCGATGCACCCTATCAAAGACGATGTTCTTCACCGTGTCTTCGGGCAGTTTCAGGTGGGTTTTGATGAAGCTTTTTACCGTGGTCTCCGCGTCCTCTCCAGCGGCTTCTGGAATACCAGAAAATACCAGATTATCACGCATGCTACGAGCTTGTAGATCTATAACTGTTTCTTTTATTTTTTTATTTTCTCTATTTAGCTGAGTAACATTGTCTGTGAGACATTTCACCGACTCCCTTAGCGTGGCATTTTCAGCAGCGAGCGTTTCCACCTGCTGCTGGCTGAACTCCAGGGACTCTCGCAAGGATTTAAATTCCCGGTGAAGAATCTCCACCAAGGACAGCCTTGCATCGAAACTGGACAGTCGTTGGTCGATTGACTCCAGTATGTCGACAATATCTTTGCCGGCTGGCGATGTTGTGCCGGGGGAATCTGCCGGGCGAAGTCTTTTCGACGACGGCGTCTCAGGTTTGGCCGGGGAAGCTGCACTCTGAGCCTTCTTCATCACGAGATCCTGGAAGTACTGATCAATGTAATCTTGGAGAGCCTCTAAACTCTCCCCGTTGTTCTCCAGGGTGTTGGAGATGATTTAGACAAATGTTGTTAGTTATAAGACAATTGATAAGTGTATTTGGTTATACTGAAGCTTAAAGGAATTTATTCAAATCTAAACTACCATTTGCTTTAATTTTCCGCCAAAATCTCCGGCGTCTGACGTCAGTTACAACATGAGTCGCTTACCTTGTCCGTCACTTCCGTCACTTACCTCTCCACTTCCCTCTGGACCACAATCTGTGACCGAGGACATTATCAACAACAACAGCAGTCAAGACGAGATCGGGACGCCTGTTTTGTCTGTGGGGACTATGGACATTGGCGAGGAACCTGTCCTAACCGTGACCATCGTGGAAATAGGCAGCAACAACGCCAGAATTACCAAAGGCCGAGCCCACGGTGGGAGCAAGCGGACTGAGACCGGGGGGAAAGGACGCCAGAGTACGCTTCAGGCTGTGGTTTGCCCTCTTCATCAGAACAGGGAAGTGAAAATCACACACACATACACACACCCATTGATGTAGAAAGTGTTTCACACACACACACACACACACACTTTAATACATCACACTTTGAGCATGAAGAGCAGGTCTCTTTGTCACCAGCTGGTACATATGTACATTTAAATAGCGCGCCTTATAAATCACTGCCCTTGTATAAAATGTTAGTTTGTAACCAGGAAGTAGAATTTCTTGTAGATTCCGGGGCCACCCACTCTGTACTACGCTCAGATTCTCTCTCACCCCAGCCCGTGCTGGGTGAGAAGTTCACTCATTCTGTGTCCGCATCAGGAACCCTACAGAGAGAAAATTTCACCATACCCCTGTGTTGTGTAGACGGACAGGGTAGAAAATTCACACACCAGTTTCTGTGGTCAGACCTGTGCCCTGTCAATTTGCTTGCCAGAGATTTGATGTGCAAACTGAAAATAAGTTTAATCTCCTGCTATAATGGCATCACAATCACGCAATCTGAGTATGATTATATGATGGTGAAATATAAGCCCGTGACTCCAGCTCTCGCTTACGGGTGGAAGCTGGAGGAGGGGCCGCTTGTTACAGAATTTATACAAGCGACTCGCAACTGCATGCCTCCAGGTGTCTGTTTTATGGCTCCTGGAGAGTTGAGTTGCACATCTCACTTTTCTCTGCATGGCCCTGATGACAGTTATGAGGAAGAATGGTGCAGAACCGAAAATGATTTACTAACTGTGACATGTATGTTTTGGAGCTCCACATTTGCTGCGCTTGCGATTTCTCTCACTGATGAGCAAAGAAACATGTTTACTATGGATGCATCCGTCCCACATGTTCCCCTGGCAAAAGCTCACAGCTGCCAGTGGGAAGACATGGGAGAATTTATGCACCGGTGCTACCGCGCTTGCGATTGGGAACCTACAGAGGATCCCACAGTGTTGTTTTCTCGAGAAATGAAAGCCTACAGAAAAAACGTGACGCATACAGTCCATTGTGTCCGCTCAGTTGAGCTAGTGAACATAGCTGTCTCACATTGTCTGCTTCAAACGACACCTCCTCTAAACTCCCCACACCCCCTGCTGACAGAGGTGCCTGACAGCCTGTGGGCCTCATCTAAGTATGATGTAGGCCTAATTAAAGATTGTGAGCCTGTGGTAATCACTCCAAAGTCCTCTTTTAGACCATGCCAAAGACAATATCCTCTGAAACAGGAAGCCATAGAGGGAATTACTCCTGTGTTTGAATCCCTGTTAAAGGCTGGAGTAATTATCCCATGCCCCACCTCTCCGGTTCGCACTCCACTATTCCCTGTGAAGAAAATCAGAGGACCAAATGAGCCTGTTGAGTGGCGGTTTGTGCAGGACTTACAAGCTGTGAACAAGGCTGTGATCCCCAGAGCCCCCGTGGTTCCCAACCCCCACACTATTTTGTCCCAAATACCATCTGATGCTATGTGGTTTACTGTTGCTGACCTGACTAATGCATTCTTCTCTGTTCCAGTTCACCCAGATAGCCAGTTCTGGTTTGCTTTTGAGTTCCAGGGAAAGACTTACACATTCACTCGGTTGTGTCAAGGCTACTGTGAGTCCCCCACGATTTTGAATGCTGCCTTAAGAGACTCCCTGTCAGACTTGATCCTCTCCCAAGGCACAGTGTTACTTCAATATGTCGATGATCTGCTACTGTGTGCACCCACACAAGAGCAGTGTCTGGCAGATTCTCTCACTTTACTGACACATTTGCATCACAAGGGCCACAAAGCTAGTAAGTCAAAACAGCAGTTTTGTAAAGAGCAAGTCACATTCTTAGGGCATGTGATTTCTTACAACTCTCACCAGATTTCCTCCAAGAGGGTGGAAGCTGTGATGACCATTCCAAAACCCCACACCAAAAAACAGATGATGTCATTCCTAGGAACCACATCATACTGCCGCAATTTCATTCCACACTACTCCTCTGTGGAGGCTCCACTTACTGCGCTCATTCATGGTGCAAGTCTGTCAGCCAATGATCGCATTTCTTGGACACCAGAGGCTGAAGCTGCCTTCACTTCCTTGAAACAGCTGCTGCAAACAGCGCCCGTTTTAGCGCTTCCAGACCCATCCAAACCATACACACAAATGGTGGATGAAAAGAATGGTTTCATGTCTTCTGTTCTTTTACAGCAGCATGGTGATTCACTTCGCCCGGTGGGTTATTACTCTTCCAAGCTTGACCCAGTAGCTGCAGGACTGCCTGGATGCCTACGAGCAGTAGCTGCGTGTGAGAAGGCCGTGCTCGCCTCACGTGACATTGTAGGGTACTCTCCTCTGACAGTGCAGGTACCCCATGCAGTTTCTCTCATTTTGCTGGAGCAGAAAACTTCACACCTTTCTGCAGCTCGCTGGCTCAGGTACTCTTCCATACTGCTTGACATGCCCAACATCACAGTGAAACGATGCACAACACTTAACCCAGCCACTCTTCTCCCCACGCGAGAGGATGGTGAACCACACAGCTGCACTGCTGTATTGGGTGAAACTTGTACACCTCGGATTGACTTGTTAGATGTTCCCATCGAGAACTCTGACATAGTGTTATATGTAGATGGCTCTTCCTCACGTGATTCATGTGGAACTAACCGGGTGGGTTTTGCTGTGTGTTCTGATCATGCCACTCTCGTTTGAGGCTCATTGCCCAGACACTTCTCAGCACAGACTGCAGAACTTGTGGCGCTCACAGAAGCCTGTAAACTTGCGGAGAGTCAGTCGACCACCATCTACACTGACTCTCGCTACGCGTTCGGTGTGGTGCATGATTTTGGCGCCTTGTGGAGGCACAGAAAGTTCCTGAAATCTGATGGGAAGCCCATCCTCAATGCTAACCAGGTAGCAGCGCTTCTGGATGCCATCCTCCTGCCTGCTCGCATTGCTGTAGTGAAGTGTGCAGCACACACAGGTAAAACTGATTCTGTCTCCCAAGGAAATGCAGCCGCCGATGCAGCAGCCAAAGCAGCAGCCGAAGGAGGCCTACCCTTCCAACTTGTCTTGGCACCACTGTCCACAACTAACTAACTAACTAAAAGCCCTCCTCTCAGAAATCATTCCCAGGTGGGGTATCCCGGGGAAAATCATAAGTGATAATGGTACTCACTTTGTGAACCAGGCATTGAAGGAGATCAGCAAGCAACTAGGTTTCAAATTGCAAACACACTGTGCATATCACCCACAATCTGGAGGTGCTGTGGAGAGAATGAACGGCTCCTTAAAATCCAAGCTGGTAAAGTGCTGTGAATAAACTGGCCTCACATGGCCAAAAGCACTTCCCCTTGTGCTGATGTATGTGCGCACGCGAACCAGACCTCCAGTACACCTCAGCCCTTATGAGGTGTTGTATGGACGAGCCGCCAGAGTGGGGGCAGAACCCCCCAAATGGACTGGCATGTCAACAGAAGTTGTGCAACAGCGAAATGATTGTGTACTGTCAAAATCTCTCCAGGACTCTCTCGCAGGTACACCGAGCAGTAAAAGCAGCCCTGCGCAGGCCAGCAGAAGGACCCCTGCACCCGTTCAAACCAGGAAACTGGGTGCTAGTGAAGGATTTCAGGAGGAGACACTGGAAGGCGAAGCGGTGGCTGGGCCCATTCCAAGTCCTACTGATCACACAAACAGCGGTGAAGGTTGGAGAACGAGTTACTTGGATCCACGCCAGCCACTGTAAGCTGTTTGGAGGAGAACCACCCAGAACGAAGGAGCGACTAGAAAAGACAAACGGGGCAGAATAATCCCCGCACCTCATTCAGGCAGTAGGCAGTCTACCTTCTACCTGCAACAATGCAACAAGCCAGGAAGCAGCTCATCACTGGGGTAGCTCTGATGCCTTTTAGTGGGCTGATGATCGCCCTCTGGTGGAGCCTCTAGAGAGATCAGCAGCTGAACACCATGCCAACATCCAAGGAGGTTCGTGCAACAGAAGGAGCAACCCACGAGCCACGGTGGGTCCTCTGTGCTGCACTTTCATTCCAAACCAACACAGCCTCAGATGACACTGTAACCAGAGCCTTGGAAGGTTTGTGAAAACTGTCATCCAAAACGACAGAGGACTCCGGCATCAATAACCCCTTAGACGGGTGGTTAAACAGACAGTTTGGGAAGTATAAGGCCATAGTGATGTCGTTGCTAATGTCCATAGCCACTTTTATTGCCATTCTCACATTGTTGTCTGATCCCATGCCTCCGAACCCTATTGAGTAGATTAATCACAGTGGCACTGACAAAAGAAAGCGAATCTCCCAAATTGCAGCTTCCCCTATTGCAGGCTGAAGATTACATTGATGATAGCAAAAGCGAGGATGATTGTGATGAGTGAAATTATTTTCCTGACACTGTAAGAATGATGCATATTGTGAAACCTTTTGAGTGTGCAATATTGCTGATGTAATTAACAGAATGTTAGGAAGAGAAATCCTTGGTACTAATGATTGAGAAGCAATCAACAGGGTGGGAACTGTTGTGGGATTTCTCTTTAGTGTATTGTCCTTTAATGTATTGAAATGCTTTCATGTTACTTAGTTTAGTATGTCTGGTTCACACCTCATTCACGCTGGGAAACAGACGGTGAGAAACTGGTGAATGTCTCCCAGGATGCGGAAGCTCACACAGGAAGGCTTGACCCCAAAGTGGGGGAGATTCACACAGGTGATGGAGAGTCTGTCTGTTTAGAGCCAAGGTGTGAACTGCAACTGTAAAAGCCCTTTGTTCTGTGACTGTGTATAAAAAGGACCTGAAATGTTCATTGTTAGAGACGACTTTCATTGCCCCCTGACTGACGTCCCTCCTCATGCACGAGATAGCTGAAATAAAGGTGTTGTTACAACTCATCTGCAGGCTTTGATAATTAAATTTTCACAACAGGTGAATCTGGCATCGATATTTGACATCAATATAGATAGGCTGGTCTGGCATTGATATTTAACATCACAGTAGAGAGGCTGGTCTGGCATTGATATGTGACATCACAATAGAGAGGTGAAACTGGCATTGATATTTAACATCACAATAGAGAGGTGAATCTGGCATTGATATTTAACATCACAGTAGAGAGGCTGGTCTGGCATTGATATGTGACATCACAATAGAGAGATTAATCTGGCATTGATATGTGACATGACAATAGAGATGTTCGTTTGACATTGATATGTGACATAACAATACAGAGGTGAATCTGGCATTGATATTTAACATCAATGATGAGAGGCTGGTCTGGCATTGATATGTGACATCACAATAGAGACGTTCGTTTGACATTGATATGTGACATCACAAAATAGAGGTGAATCTGGCATTGATATTTAACATCAATGTAGAGAAGTGAATCTGGCATTGATATGTGACATCACCATAGAGAGGTTAATCTGGCATTGATATGTGACATCACAATAGAGAGGTTCGTTTGACATTGATATGTGACATATCAATAGAGAGGTGAATCTGGCATCGATATTCAACATCAATGTAGAGAGTCTGGTCTGGCATTGATATATGAATTCACAATAGAGAGGTGAATCTGGCATTGATATTGAACATCACAGTAGAGAGGTTCGTCTGACATTGATATGTGACATCACAATAGAGAGGTGAATCTGGCATCGATATTTGACATCAATGTAGATAGGCTGGTCTGGCATTGATATTTAACATCACAGTAGAGAGGCTGGTCTGGCATTAATATGTGACATCACAATAGAGAGGTGAATCTGGCATTGATATTTAACATCAATGTAGAGAGGCTGGTCTGGCATCGATATGTGACATCACATTATAGAGGTGAATCTGGCATTGATATTTAACATCAATGTAGAGAGGCTGGTCTGGCATTGATATATGACATCACAATATAGAGGTGAATCTGGCATCGATATATGACATCACAATACAGAGGTGAATCTGTCATCGATACTCAAGATCAATGTAGAGTGGCTTGTCTGGCATTGATATGTGACATCACAATAGAGAGGTTCGTTTGACATTGATATGTGACATCACAATAGAGTGGTGAATCTGGCATCGATATTCAACATCAATGTAGAGAGGCTGGTCTGGCATTGATATATGACATCACAATATAGAGGTGAATCTGGCATTGATATTCAACATCACAGTAGAGAGGTTGGTCTGGCATTGATATGTGACATCACAATAGAGACATTCGATTGACACTGATATGTGACATCACAATAGAGATGTTCGTTTGACACTTATATGTGACATCAAAATAGATACGTTAGTCTGACATTGATATGTGACATCACAATAGAGAGTTGAATCTGGCATTGATATTTAACGTCAATGATGAGAGGTTCGTTGGACACTGATATGTGACATATCAATAGAGAGGTGAATCTGGCATCGATATTCAACATCAATGTAGAGAGGCTGGTCTGGCATTGATATATAAATTCACAATAGAGAGGTGAATCTGGCATTGACATTTAACATCACAGTAGAGAGGTTCGTCTGACATTGATATGTGACATCACAATAGAGAGGTGAATCTGTCATCGATATTCAACATCAATGTAGAGAGGCTTGTCTGGCATTGATATGTGACATCAAAATAGAGAGGTTCGTTTGACATTGATATGTGACATCACAATAGAGAGGTGAATCTGGCATCGATATTCAACATCAATGTAGAGAGGCTGGTCTGGCATTGATATGTGACATCACAATATAGAGGTGAATCTAGCATTGATATTTAACATCACAGTAGAGAGGTTCGTCTGACATTGATATGTGAGATCACAATAGAGAGGTGAATCTGACATCGATATTCAACATCAATGTAGAGAGGCTGGTCTGGCATTGATATATGACATCAGAATATAGAGGTTAAACTGGCATTGATATGAGACATCACCATAGAGAGGTTAATCTGGCATTGATATGTGACATCACAATAGAGAGGTTCGGTTGACATTGATATGTGACATCACAATAGAGACGTTCGTTTGACACTGATATGTGACATCACAATAGATACGTTAGTCTGACATTGATATGTGACATCACAATAGAGAGGTGAATCTGGCATTGATATTTAACGTCAATGATGAGAGGTTCGTCTGACATTGATATGTGACATCACAATAGAGAGGTGAATCTGGCATCGATATTTGACATCACAATAGAGAGGTGAATCTGGCATTGATATTTAACATCACAGTAGAGAGGTTCGTGTGACACTGATATGTGAGATCTCAATATAGAGGTGACTCTGGCATTGAAATTTAACATAAATGTAGAGAGGCTGGTCTGACATTGATATGTGTTATCACAATACAGAGGTGAATCTGGCATTGATATGTGACATCAAATTAGAAACGCGAGTGTGGTATTGATATGTGACATCGAAACAGAGAGGCGAATCTGGCATTGATATGTGACATCACAATAGAGAGGTGAATCTGGCATTGATATGTGACATCACGGTAGAGAGGTTCATTTGACATTGACATGTGACATCACAATAGAGAGCTGAATCTGGCATTGATATTTAACAACAATATAGAGAAGTGAATCTGGCATTGAAATTTAACATCAATGTAGAGAGGCTGGTCTGGCATTGATATATGAATTCACAATAGAGAGGTGAATCTGGCATTGATATTTAACATCAATGTAGAGAGGCTGGTCTGGCATTGATATATGAATTCACAATAGAGAGGTGAATCTGGCATTGATATTTAACATCAATGTAGAGAGGCTGGTCTGGCATTGACATATGAATTCACAATAGAGAGGTGAATCAGGCATTGATATTTAACATCACAGTAGAGAGGTTCGTCTGACATTGATATGTGACATCACAATAGAGTGGTGAATCTGGCATTGATATTTAACATCAATGTAGAGAGACTGGTCTGGCATTGATATGTGACATGACAATAGAGATGTTCGTTTGACATTGATACGTGACAATCACAATAGAGAGGTGAATCTGGCATTGATATGTGACATCACAGTAGAGAGGTGAATCTGGCATTGATATGTGACATCACAATAGAGAGGTGAATCTGGCATTGATATTTAACATCAATGTAGAGAGACTGGTCTGACATTGATATGTGACATCACAATAGAGAGGTGCGTCTGGCATTAATATGTGACATCACAATAGAGACTTTCGTTTGACATTGATATGTGACATCACAATAGAGAGGTGAATTTTGCATTGATATTTAACTTCAATGTAGAGAGGTTCGTCTGACATTGATATGTGACATCACAATAGAGAGGTGAATCTGTCATCGATATGTGACATCACAATAGAGAGGTGAATCTGGCATTGATATGTGACATTACAATAGAGAGGTGAATCTGGCATTCATATTTAACATCAATGTAGAGAGAGTGGTCTGACATTGATATGTGACATCACAATAGAGAGGTAAATCTGGCATTGATATTTAACATCAATGTAGAGAGGCTGGTCTGGCATTGATATATGACATCACAATATAGAGGTGAATCTGGCATCGATATATGACATCACAATATAGAGGTGAATATGGCATTGATATTTAACATCACAGTAGATAGGTTCGTCTGACATTGATATGTGACATCACAGTAGAGAGGTGAATCGGGCATTGAAATGTAACATCACAGTAGATAGGATCGTCTGACATTGATATGTGACATCACAGTAGAGAGGTGAATCTGGCATTGATATGTGACATCACAGTAGATATGTTCGTTTGACATTGATATGTGACATCACAGTAGAGAGGTGAATCAGGCATTGATATTTAACATCAATGTAGAGAGACTGGTCTGGCATTGATATGTGACATCACAATAGAGAGGTGAATCAGGCATTGATATTTAACATCACAGTAGATAGGTTCGTCTGACATTGATATGTGACATCACAATAGAGAGGTGAATCTGGCATCGACATTCAACATCAATGTAGAGAGGCTGGTCTGGCATTGATATGTCTTATGACAATACAGAGGTGAATCTGGCATTGATATGTGACATCAATGTAGATATGCTGGTCTGGCATTGATATTTAACATCAATGTAGAGAGGCTGGTCTGGCATTATTATGTGACATCACAATAGAGAGGTGAATCTGGCATTGATATTTAACATCACAATAGAGAGGCTGGTCTGGCATTAATATGTGACATCACAATAGAGAGGTTAAACTGGCATTGATATGAGACATCACCATAGAGAGGTGAATCTGGTATTGATATTTAACATCAATGTAGAGAGGCTGGTCTGGCATTGATATATGACATCACAATACAGAGGTGAATATGGCATTGATATTTAACATCACAGTAGAGAGGTTCGTCTGACATTGATATGTGACATCACAATAGAGAGGTGAATCTGTCATCGATATTCAACATCAATGTAGAGAGGCTTGTCTGGCATTGATATGTGAAATCACAATAGAGAGGTTCGTTTGACATTGATATGTGACATCACAATAGAGAGTTGAATCTGTCATCGATATTCAACATCAATGTAGAGAGGCTGGTCTGGCATTGATATGTGACATCACAATAGAGACATTCGAATGACACTGATATGTGACATCACAATAGAGACGTTCGTTTGACACTGATATGTGACATCACAATAGATACGTTAGTCTGACATTGATATGTGACATCACAATAGAGAGGTGAATCTGGCATTGATATTTAACATCAATGTAGAGACGCTGGTCTGGCATTGATATGTGACATCACAATAAAGAGGTGAATCTGGCATTGATATGTGACATCACAGTAGAGAGGTTCGTTTAACATTGACATGTGACATCACAATAGAGAGGTTAATCTGGCATTGATATTTGACATCACAATAGAGAGGTGAATCTGGCATTGATATTTAACATATACAAGTAGAGAGGAGAATCTGGCATTGATATGTGACATCAAAATAGAGAGGAGAATCTGGCATTGATATGTGACATCAAAATAGAGAGGTGAATCTGGCATTGATATTTAACATCACAATAGAGTGGTTCGTCTGACATTGATATGTGACATCACAATAGAGAGGTGAATCTGGCATTGATACTTAACATCAATGTAGAGAGGTTGGTCTGGCATTGATATATGAATTCACAATAGAGAGGTGAATCTGGCATTGATATTTAACATCAATGTAGAGAGGCTGGTCTGGCATTGACATATGAATTCACAATAGAGAGGTGAATCAGGCATTGATATTTAACATCACAGTAGAGAGGTTCATCTGACATTGATATGTGACATCACAATAGAGTGGTGAATCTGGCATTGATATTTAACATCAATGTAGAGAGACTGGTCTGGCATTGATATGTGACATGACAATAGAGATGTTCGTTTGACATTGATACGTGACAATCACAATAGAGAGGTGAATCTGGCATTGATATGTGACATCACAGTAGAGAGGTGAATCTGGCATTGATATGTGACATCACAATAGAGAGGTGAATCTGGCATTGATATTTAACATCAATGTAGAGAGACTGGTCTGACATTGATATGTGACATCACAATAGAGAGGTGCGTCTGGCATTAATATGTGACATCACAATAGAGACTTTCGTTTGACATTGATATGTGACATCACAATAGAGAGGTGAATTTTGCATTGATATTTAACTTCAATGTAGAGAGGTTCGTCTGACATTGATATGTGACATCACAATAGAGAGGTGAATCTGTCATCGATATGTGACATCACAATAGAGAGGTGAATCTGGCATTGATATGTGACATTACAATAGAGAGGTGAATCTGGCATTCATATTTAACATCAATGTAGAGAGAGTGGTCTGACATTGATATGTGACATCACAATAGAGAGGTTCGTCTGGCATTGATTTGTGACATCACAATAGAGACGTTCGTTTGACATTGATATGTGACATCACAATATAGAGGTTAATCTGGCATTGATATGTGACATACCAATAGAGAGGTGAATCTGGCATCGATATTTAACATCACAGTAGAGAGGTTCGTCTGACATTGATATGTGACATCACAATAGAGAGGTGAATCTGTCATCGATATTCAACATCAATGGAGAGAGGCTGGTCTGGCATTGATATGTGACATCACAATAGAGAGGTGAATCTGGCATTGATATTTAACATCAATGTAGAGAGGCTGGTCCGGCATTGATATGTGACATCACAATATAGAGGTGAATCTGGCATTGATATTTAACATCACAGTAGAGAGGTTCGTCTGACATTGATATGTGACATCACAATAGAGAGGTGAATCTGTCATCGATATTCAACATCAATGTAGAGAGGCTGGTCTGGCATTGATATGTGACATCACAATAGTGAGGTGAATCTGGCATTGATATGTGACATCACAATAGAGACGTTCGTTTGACATTGATATGTGACATCACAATAGAGAGGTGAATCTGGCATTGATATGTGACATCACAGTAGAGAGGTGAATCTGGCATTGATATGTGACATCACAATAGAGAGGTGAATCTGGCATTGATATTTAACATCAATGTAGAGAGAGTGGTCTGACATTGATATGTGACATGACAATAGAGACGTTCGTTTGACATAGATATGTGACATCACAATAGAGATGTTCGTTTGACATTGATATGTGACATCACAATAGAGACGTTCGTCTGGCATTGATTTGTGACATCACAATAGAGACGTTCGTCTGGCATTGATATGTGACATCACAATAGAGACTTTCGTTTGACATTGATATGTGACATCACATCAGAGATGCGAATCTGGCATTTATATTTGACATCACAGTAGAGAGGCTGGCTTGGCATTAATATGTGACATCACAATAGAGAGGTGAATCTGGCATTGATATTTAACATCAATGTAGAGAGGCTTTTCTGGCATTGATATATGACATCACAATAGAGAGGTGAATCTGGCATTGATATGTGACATCACAATAGAGAGGTCAATCTGGCATTGATATTTAACATCAATGTAGAGAGGTGAATCTGGCATTGATATTTAACATCAATGATGAGAGGTTCGTCTGACACTGATATGTGACATCACAATAGAGAGGTGAATTTGGCATTGATATTTAACATCACAGTAGAGAGGTTCGTCTGACATTGATATGTGACATCACAATAAAGAGTCGAATCTGGCATTGACATGTGACATCACAATAGAGAGTCGAATCTGGCATTGATATGTGACATCACAGCAGAGAGGCGAATCTGGTATTGATATGTGACATGACTGCAGAGACGCGAGTCTGGTATTGATGTGTGACATCACAGCAGAGAGGCAAATCTCACATTGATATTTGACATTACAATGGAGAGGCGAATCTGGCATTGCTATGTGACTTCACAATAGAGAGGCGAATCTGGCATTGATATTTGACATCAAAATAGAGAGGCCAATCTGGTATTGATATGTGACATCACAATAGAAGTGCGAATCTGGTATTGATAATTGACATCACAGCAAGGATGTGAGTCTGGTATTGATATGTGACATCACATCAGAGACACGAATTTGGCATTGATATGAGACTTCACAATAGAGAGGCGAATCTGGCATTCATATGTCACATGACAATAGAGAGTCGAATCTGGCATTGATATGTGACTTCAAAATGGAGAGGTGAATTTGGCATTGATATTTAACATCACAGTAGAGAGGTTCGTCTGACATTGATAAGTGACCTCACAAAAGAGAGTCAAATGTGTCATTGATATTTGACATCACAGCAGAGACGCGGGTTTGGTATTAATATGTGACATCACATCAGAAATGCGAATCTGACATTGATATTTAACCTCAATGTAGAGAGGATGGTCTGGCATTGATATGTGGCATCACAATAGAGAGGTGATTCTGGCATTGATATTTAACATCACAGTAGAGAGGTTCGTCTGACATTGATATGTGACATCACAATAGAGAGTTGAATCTGGCATTGATATTTAACATCACAGTAGATAGGTTCGTCTGACATTGATATGTGACATCACATTAGAGAGGTTCGTCTGACATTGATATATGACATCACAGTAGACAGGTTCGTCTGGCATTGATATATGACATCACAGTAGAGAGGTTCGTCTGGCATTGATATTTAACATCACAGTAGAGAGGTTCGTCTGACATTGATATGTGACATCACATTAGAGAGGTTCGTCTGGCATTGAAATTTAACATCACAGTAGAGAGGTTCGTCTGACATTGATATGCGACATCACAATAGAGAGTTGAATCTGGCATTGATATTTAACATCAATGATGAGAGGTTCGTCTGACATTGATATTTGACCTCACAATAGAGAGGTGAATCTGGCATTGATATTTAACATCAATGTAAAGAGGCTGGTCTGGCATTGATATGTGACATCACAATAGAGAGGTGAATCTGGCATTGATATTTAACCTCAATGTAAAGAGGCTGGTCTGGCATTGATATGTGACATCACAATAGAGACGTGAATCTGGCATTGATATTTGACATTACAGTAGAGACTCGAGTACGGTATTGATATGTGACATCACATCAGAGACCCGAAACTGGCATTGATATTTGACATAACAGCAGAGACGCGAGTCTGGTATTGATATTTGACATCACAATAGAGAGGCGAGTCTGGTATTGATATGTGACATCTCAATAGAGAGTCGAATCTCACATTGATATTTGACATCACAATAGAGAGTCGAATCAGGAATTGTTATTTGACTTTACAATAGAGAGGCGAATCTCGCATTCGTATTTGATATCAGAAAAGAGAGGCATATCTCGCATTGCTATGTGACATCACAATAGAGAGGCGAATCTGTTATTGATATTTGACATAACAGCAGAGACTCGAATCAGGAATTGTTATTTGACTTTACAATAGAGAGGCGAATCTCGCATTCGTATTTGATATCAGAAAAGAGAGGCATATCTCGCATTGCTATGTGACATCACAATAGAGAGGCGAATCTGTTATTGATATTTGACTTCACAATAGAGAGTCGAATCTCACATTGATATTTGACATCACAATAGAGAGTCGAATCTGGCATTGATATGTGACATCACAGCAGAGACGCGAGTCTGGTATTGATATGTGATATTTAACATGAATGTAGAGAGGCAGGTCCGCCATTGATATGTGACATCACAATAGAGAGGTGAATCTGGCATTGATATGTGACATCACAATAGAGAGGCGAATCTGTTATTGATATTTGACATCACAATAGAGAGTCGAATCTGGCATTGATATGTGACATCACAGCAGAGACGCGAGTCTGGCATTGATATGTGATATTTAACATGAATGTAGAGAGGCAGGTCCGGCATTGATATGTGACATCACAATAGAGAGGTGAATCTGGCATTGATATTTAACATCACAGTAGAGAGGTTCGTCTGACATTGATATGTGACATCATAATAGAGAGGCGAATCTGTTATTGATATTTGACATCACAATAGAGAGTCGAATCTGGCATTGATATGTGACATCACAGCAGAGACGCGAGTCTGGTATTGATATGTGACATCACAGCAGAGACGCGAGTCTGGTATTGATATGTGACATCACAGCAGAGAGGCGAATCTCACATTGATATGTGACATTACAATGGAGAGGCGAATCTGGCATTGATATTTGACATCACAATAGAGAGGCCAATCTGGTATTTATAATTGACATCACAGCAAGGACGTGAGTCTGGTATTAATATGTGACATCACAGCAGAGACATGAATCTCGCATTGATTTTTCAAATCACATCAGAGACGCAATCTGGCATTGATATTTGACATCACAACAGAGAGGCGAACCTGGTATTGATATTTGACATCACAACAGAAAGCAGAATCTGGCATTGATATGTGACATCACAATAGAAATGCCAATCTGGTATTGATAATTGACATCACAGCAAAGACGTGAGTCTGGTATTGATATGTGACATCACAACAGAGAGGCGTATCTGGCATTGATATGTTACTTCACAATGGAGAGGTGAATTTGGCATTGATATGTCACATGACAATAGAGAGTCGAATATGGCATTGACATGTGACATAACAATACAGAGGCGGATCTGGCATTGATATTTGACATCACATGAGAGACGCGAATCTGGCATTGAAATTTGACATCACAATAGACAGGCGAATCTTGCTTTGATATTTGATATCACAATAGAGAGGCAAATCTGGCATTGATATGTGACATCAAAAGAGAGAGGCGAATCTGGCATTGATATTTGACTTAACAATAGAGAAGTTAATCTGGCATTGATATTTGACATCAGAACAGAGAGGCGAATCTGGTATTGATATTTGACATCTCAATTGAGAGGAGAATCTGGTATTGATATTTGACATGACAATAGAGAGGTGAATCTGGCATTGATATGTGACATAACAATAGAGAGTCAAATCTGGCATTGATATTTGGCATCATCATAGTGAGGAGAATCTGGCAATGATATTTCACATCACAGCAGTGAGTCGAATCTGGCATTGGTATTTGAGATCACAATAGAGAGGTGAATCTGGCATTGATATTTGACATCACAGCAGAGAAGAGAATCTGGCATTCCCTGTTTGACATCACAGCAGTGAGGCGAATCTGGCATTGATATTTGACATGACAATAGAGAGGCAAAACTGGCATTGATATTTGACATCATAATAGACAGGAGAATATGGCATTGATATTTGACATCATAATAGAGAGGATAATCTGGCATTGATATTTGACATCACAATAGAGAAGCGAATCTCGCTTTGATATGTGACATCACAGTAAAGAGGTGAATGTGGCATTGATATTTGAAATCAGAAGAGAGAGGCGAATCTCGCTTTGATATGTGACATCACAACAGAGAGCCGAATCCGGCATTGATCTTTGACATCACAGCAGTGAGGCGAATCTGGCATTGATCTTTTGGCATCATAATAGAGACGAGTATCTGGCATTTATATGTGACATCACAACAAACAGGCAAATCTCGTATTGATATGTGACATCACAGCAGAGATGCGAGTATGATATTGTTTTATGACATCACAGCTGAGAGAAGAATCTGGCATTGATTTTTGACAACACAATAGAGGGATGAATCTGGCATTGATATTTGACATCACAACAGAGAGGCGAATATGGCATTGATATTTGACATCACAATAGAGAGGTGAATCTGGTATACATATTTGACATTACAATAGAGAGGTGAATCTGGTATTGATATTTGACTTAACAATAGAGATGCGAATCTGGCATTGATATTTGACATCACAACAGAGAGGCGAATATTGCATTGATATTTGACATCATAATAGAGAGGTGAATCTGGTATACATATTTGACATTACAAAAGAGAGGTGAATCTGGCATTGATATTTGACATCACAGCAGTGAGGCGAATCTGGCATTGATATTTGAGATCACAATAGAGAGGTGAATCTGGCATTGATATTTGACCTGACAATAGAGAGGCAAAACTGGCATTGATATTTGTCATCACAGCAGTGAGGCGAATCTGGGATTGATATTTGACATCATAATAGAGAGGAGAATCTGGCATTGATATTTGACATAACAATACAGAGGCGGATCTGGCATTGATATTTGACATCACATCAGAGACGCGAATCTGGCATTGAGATTTGGCATCATCATAGTGAGGAGAATCTGGCATTGATATTTGACATCACAGCAGAGACGAGAGTCCGGTATTTATATTTGACATCACATGAGAGACGCCAATCTGGCATTGATATTTGACATCACAGCAGTGAGGCGAATCTGGCATTGATATTTGACATCAAAATAGAGAGGAGAATCTGGCATTGATATTTGACATCACAATAGAGAAGCGAATCTCGCTTTGATATGTGACATCACAGTAAAGAGGTAAATCTGGCATTGATATTTGACATCACAATAGAGAGGCGAATCTGGCATTGATATTTGACATCACAGCAGTGAAGCGAATCTGGCATTGATATTTGACATCACAGCAGTGAGGCGAACCTGGCATTGATGTTTGACCTGACAATAGAGAGGCGAAACTGGCATTGATATTTGTCATCACAGCAGTGAGGCGAATCTGGCATTGATATGTGACATCACATCAGAGACGTGAATCTGGCATTGATATTTGACATCACATCAGAGACGCGAATCTGGCATTGATATTTGACATAACAATACAGAGGCGGATCTGGCATTGATATTTGACATCACATGAGAGACGCGAATCTGGCATTGATATTTGACATCACAATAGAGAGGCGAATCTGGCATTGATATTTGACACCACAGCAGTGAGGCGAATCTGGCATTGATATTTGACTTAACAATAGAGAGGTGAATCTGGTATTGATATTTGACTTAACAATAGAGAAGTTAATCTGACATTGATATTTGACATCAGAACAGAGAGGCGAATCTGGTATTGATATTTGACATCTCAATTGAGAGGAGAATCTGGTATTGATATTTGACATAACAATAGAGAGGCGAATCTGGCATTGATATTTGGCACCATCATAGTGAGGAGAAGCTGGCATTGATATTTGATATCACAATAGAGAGGCAAAACTGGCATTGATATTTGACATCACATTAGAAACGCGAATCTGGCATTGATTTTTGACATCACAGCAGTGAGGCGAATCTGGCATTGGTATTTGAGATCACAATAGAGAGGCGAATCTGGCATTGATATTTGACATCACAGCAGTGAGGCGAATCTGGCATTCCTATTTGACATCACAGCAGTGAGGCGAATCTGGCATTGATATTTGACATGACAATAGAGAGGTAAAACTGGCATTGATATTTGACATCATAATAGACAGGAGAATATGGCATTGATATTTGACATCACAGCAGAGACGAGAGTCCGGTATTGATATTTGACATCACATGAGAGACGCCAATCTGGCATTGATATTTGACATCACAGCAGTGAGGCGAATCTGGCATTGATCTTTTGGCATCATAATAGAGACGAGTATCTGGCATTGATATGTGACATCACAACAAACAGGCAAATCTCGTATTGATATGTGACATCACGATAGAAAGGCGAATCTGGTATTGATAATTGACATCACAGCAGAGATGCGAGTATGATATTGATTTATGACATCACAGCTGAGAGAAGAATCTGGCATTGATTTTTGACAAAACAATAGAGGGATGAATCTGGCATTGATATTTGACTTAACAACAGAGAGGTTAATCTGGCATTGATATTTGACATCACAACAGAGAGACGAATATGGCATTGATATTTGACATCACAACAGAGAGGCGAATATGGCATTGATATTTGAAATCACAATAGAAAGGTGAATCTGGTATACATATCTGACATTACAATAGAGAGTTGATTCTGGCATTGATATTTAACTTAACAACATAGAGGTGAATTTGACATTGATATTTGACTTCACAATAGAGAGGTGAATCTGGCATTGATATTTGACATCACAACAGAGAGGCGAATATGGCATTGATATTTTACATCACAATAGTGAATTGAATCTGGCATTGATATTTGACTTAACAATAGAGAGTTGAATCTGGCATTGATGTTTAACATCACAGCAGAGAGGCGAGTCCGGTATTGATATTTGACATCACATGAGAGACGCCAATCTGGCATTGATATTTGACATCACAGCAGTGAGGCGAATCTGGCATTGATATTTGACATCATAATAGAGAGGATAATCTGGCATTGATAATTGACATCACAATAGAGAAGCGAATCTCGCTTTGATATGTGACATCACAGTAAAGAGGTGAATGTGGCATTGATATTTGAAATCAGAAGAGAGAGGCGAATCTCGCTTTGATATTTGACATCACAACAGAGAGGCGAATCTGGCATTGATATTTGACATCACAGCAGTGAGGCGAATCTGGCATTGATCTTTTGACATCATAATAGAGACGAGTATCTGGCATTGATATTTGACTTAACAACAGAGAGGTTAATCTGGCATTGATATTTGACATCACAACAGAGAGGCGAATCTGGCATTGATATTTGACATCACAACAGAGAGGCGAATATGGCATTGATATTTGACATCACAATAGAGGTGAATCTGGTATACATATTTGACATTACAATAGAGAGTTGATTTTGGCATTGATATTTAACTTAACAACATAGAGGTGAATTTGATATTGATATTTGACTTCACAATAGAGAGGTGAATCTGGCATTGATATTTGACATCACAACAGTGAGTTGAATCTGGCATTGATATTTGACTTAACAATAGAGAGTTGAATCTGGCATTGATGTTTAACATCACAGCAGAGAGGCGAGTCTGACATTGCTATTTGACATCACAATGGAGAGGAGAATCTGGCATTGATATTTGACATCACAACAGTGAGTTGAATCTGGCATTGATATTTGACATCACAATAGAGAGACGAATCTTGCATTCATATTTGACATCACAATAGAGAGGCGAATCTCGCATTGATATTTGACTTAACAATACAGAGTCGAATCTGGCATTGATTTTTGACTTAACAATTGAGAGGTGAATCTGGCATTGATATTTGACTCAACAATAGAGAGTCGAATCTGGCATTGATTTTTGACTTAACAATAGAGAGGTGAATCTCGCATTAATATTTGACTTAACAAGAGAGAGTTGAATCTGGCATTGATATTTGACTTAACAATAGAGAGGCGAATCTGGCATTGATATTTGACATCACAATAGAAAGGCGAATCTGGCATTGATATGTAACATCACAATAGAGATGTGAATCTTGCATTGATATTTGACATCAAAGTAGAGAGGAGAATCTGGCATTGATATGTGACATCACAATAGAGACGAGAAACTGGCATTGATATGTGACATCACAATAGAGAGGCGAATCTGGCATTGATATTTGACATCACCACAGAGAGGCGAATCTGGCATTGATATGTGACATCAAATCAGAGACGTGAATCTGGCATTGATATGAGACATCACAATAGAGATGTGAATCTTGCATTGATATTTGACATCATAATAGAGAGTCGAATCTGGCACTGATATTTGAAATCACAATAGTGAGGTGAATCTGGTATCTATATTTGACATCACAGCAGAGAGGGGAATCTGGAATTGATATGTGACATCACAATAGAGAGGCAAATTTGGAAGTGATATTTGACATCCACATTGTTATGTTAAATATCAATGCCAGATTCGCCTCTCTGTTGTGATTTCAAATATCAATTCCAGATTCGCCTCTCTTTTGTGATGTCAAATATCAATGCCAGATTCGCCTCTCTGTTGTGATGTCACATATCAATGCGTGATTCGCCTCTCTTTTGTGATGTCACATATCAATACCAGATTCGCCTCTCTATTGTTATGTCACATATCAATGCGTGATTCGCCTCTCTGTTGTGTTGTCAAATATCAATGCCAGATTCGCCTCTCTGTTGTGATGTCACATATCAATGCGTGATTCGCCTCTCTGCTGTGATGTCAAATATCAATGCCAGATTCGCCTCTCTGTTGTGATGTCAAATATAAATGCGTGATTCCCCTCTGTATTGTGATGTTGTCAAAAGAAAATTGTACTTAGCAGTCAGTATAAGCTTTTAATGATATAAGTCTACATATGATAGAATACTGTATGATAACCTTTTGATGACTTTGACTGTTGTCCACTACAAGACCTGTTTCTGTTTTATAAATTCTTTCTCACAGCGATAAAAGCTGAACAAGCAGGAAGAGGAGAGCTGAACACTTTTATCTGCGCTCCCTAACAAGAAGAGGGGCCGCGTCCTTCTGAATCTCACAACACACACACATACACCTGAACCTCTCTTATCTTCACTCCCTACGCACTAACATTCCTCTGCCTATGAATAGACGTATTCACTGTTGTATTACTTTTGTATATAAATAAAGACCAGAGCGGTAACAGAGCGCTGATCACAGGGCCCCCACTCTGATGTGAGCGTTCTGTGACCGCCATTGCAAGTAAAGACTTGCAGTGTGTGTATCTCTTCACTCTTAGACTCTTAGCTGAAGAAGTGTCTTTAGAATAAATCTCTTCAGATGTCACATATCAATGTGTGATTCGCCTCTCTGTTGTGATGTCACATATCAATGCCAGATTCGCCTCTCTATTGTGATGTCAAATATCAATGCCAGATTCGCCTCTCCATTGTGAAGTCACATATCAATGCCAAATTCGCCTCTCCATTGTGATGTCACATATCAATGCCAGATTCGCCTCTCCTTTGTGATGTCACATATCAACGCCAAATTCGCCTCTCTATTGTGATGTCACATACCAATGCCAGATTCGCCTCTCTATTGTGATGTCACATATCGATGCCACATTCGCCTCTCCATTGTGAAATCACATATCAATGCCAGATTCGCCTCTCCATTGTGATGTCACATATCAATGCCAGATTCGTGTCTCTGATGTGATGTCACTGATCAATACCAGACTCACGTCTCTGCTGTGATGTCAATTATCAATACCAGATTTGCCTCTCTATTGTCATGTCACATATCAATGCCAGATTCGACTCTCTATTGTGATGTCAAATATCAATGCCAGATTCGCCTCTCTACTGTGTTGTTAAATATCAATGCCAGATTCGCCTCTGTTGTGATGTCAGATATCAATGCCAAAATCGCCTCTCTATTGTGATGTCACATATCAATGCCAGAATTGCCTCTCTATTGTGATGTCACATATCAATGGGAGATTCGCCTCTCTATTGTGATGTCACATATCAATGCCAGGTTCGCGTTTCTATTGTGTTGTCAAATATCAATGCCAGATTCGCCTCTCTTTTGTAATGTCAAATATCAATGCCAGAATCGCCTCTCTATTGTGATGTCACATATCATTTCCAGAATCACCTCTCTATTGTGATGTCACATATCAATGCCATATTCGCCTCTCTGTTGTGATGTCAAATGTCAATGCCAGATTCGCCTCTCTGTTGTGATGTCACATATCAATGGTATAAGCGCCTCTCTATTGTGATGTCACATATCAATGCCATATTCGCCTCTCTATTGTTTGAAATGCCCCTAATGATCGGCCCAAAGCAAGATCCAGTTTACCGCCCGTACAAAATAAGGGACTTGGAAGCGCTGGTTAAACAGCTTCCACCCATAACAGAGGGAGGAGCAGCTTGGTTGAGGAAGTTAAGAACCTTAACAGAAGGGGAGGAGCTAGCCACTGGAGACTTCCGGGCGATAGCAGGAAGATGTATGCTAGGCAGAGGATTAGCAGACGTAGAGGAAATTGCTAACACCACAGCCTACCCAATTGACATGCCATATAACACGGTGGAAGACAAGCTAGCTGACGCAGTCCGTGAGAAATATATGATACCAAATTTAGGGTCCATACCAAAGATTTCCTGGGACCCCAAATACACCCCCAGATAATTTCTGGAGAGAGCTAAGCAAGCAAGCAAGCAATTTAAGGAACAATGGATGTCACAAACTGGCATACATCCAGGCCAGGAAGGAGAGCACAGAGCGTGGTTTCACGCAGCGGTGCTGAAGGGGCTTCCGGACAAAGTAACAACCGATTTAGAAAAGAACCCAGATTTTACAGTGGCAGACTCTACCCAGTGGGAGAGACACGTGGTCCATCGGCTCCAGTTGGAACAGGACGAGGCGAACAAACAACTAGAAGACGCACAGGCGCAACTGTTGAAGTTACAGCTGAATGAAGCCTGTGAGAAGCATAATTCTAAGAAAAAAGAGCGGAAAGAGGCCAACAAAACTATGATGATTGTAAAGCCCAAAGCTGATCCCGTGCCTTACTGGCCAGATCTTGATCCTAACCTTTATGACTCTGCCACTTACAGACCCAGCTCTGATCAAGCTGGGCAAACAAACTTTGAAGCACCGATATGTGGTCTCCCCACAAGTGCCTGTGAATCTGATGGGCAGAGACTTACTCATCAAACTGGGAGCCACTATCATGTGTTCTGATGGATTAACTGTGACTCTGCCAGGAGGAACGCCTCTCCCATGCCTGGAAACAAACTCAAAGAATCAGTACTTGATGCAAGACTGTGAACAACCCATAGCTGACATTTACTGGGGGCGCCTGGTAAAAGAAGGCATTCTGAGACAATACCAATAATGGAAACCCTGGATCATGAGCCTTGCGGTTTATTCCCCGCCTCGCGATCCCTACCACGTCACTCTTTTCTACGATGATTTCTACGATGATGTATACCGGGAAGGTCATCAGGCAAAGGAACTGGGATCAATGGTCAAGCGGGCGCTGGATAACATTTGGTGGCAAAGCACCCAAATTCCAAATGTCTGGTATACACCAAAATGTAAAACGTACCGTATCACTTGTTTTGTCCAACGACGCAGTGATACTAGAACATCAACAAATATCGAGAACACATGGCAGGGAGAGAACGGATCACCCAGACGCAGTGGCGGAACTTTCGTAATTGGCTGACACTCTGTGGTCTACTGGACCCACAGATGTCGGCCTAGCCAATTGTTCGCCTGTTCTGTTCCAGCTCAAGTCAGAAACACCAATTTCACGACCACAGTATAAGCACAAACCTGAAGCAGAGGAAGGGATTGCTGAGACGATTGAAGGGCTGCTGAAAGTAGGAGTGCTTGAGCCCTAGCAATCCTTTTGGAACACACCAATTTTGCCGGTGGAGAAACATGGGACAGGGAAGTACCGAATGGCGCATGACCTCAGGGCCATTAACGCCATATTACGTACTGACACTGTGCCCGTACCTAACCCGTACACAGCTCTAACAGCCATTACATGGGACCAAAAGTGGTTCACATGCATTGACCTTGCTAACGCATTCTTCTGTCTCCCCTTACACGACTCACTCAGAGACATTTTCTCATTCACATACAGAGGTCGCCAGTATAGATACACACGTCTGCCACAAGGCTTTGCACTCTCCCCTGGCATTTTCAATCAGGTGCTCAAAGAGGCCCTGTCACGTTGTCAGTTGCCTGAGGGGTGTACACTGATACAGTATGTCAGGGGTGGGCAGGGGTGGCCCCGAGGGCCGGTGTCAGCCATTGGTGTGTGTAGATGCTCTGACCAGCTGGCCAGAAGCATGGGCTACTAAAAGGGAGGATGCTAAAAGTGTGATTAAGTGCTTAATCAATCATTATATTCCCAGGCACGGGTTTCCCAAGCGCATTAGATCAGACAATGGGACCCACTTTAAGAACCAAGACCTGGCGGAGGTGGAGAGGATGTTGGGAGTAAAACACAGGTTTGGGACAGTGTACCATCCTCAATCTCAAGGGAAAGTAGAGAGAATGAACTTAAACTTGAAAAACAAGTTGTCTAAAATTTGTGCACAGACGGGGCTAAATTGGGTTTCAGCCCTGCCAATTGCTCTAATGACTATAAGATGTTCTGTTAACCAATCCACAGGTTTCACACCCTACGAGCTGCAGACGGGAAGGCAGTTCAGAGCACCCTGGACAGCGGTCCCGGCGGAACCGAGTATCAAAAGTAACAGGTCTCATGTAGAATATTGGAATGAATTAAAAGCTCTTGTTTCGAGTTTCACAAAACAGGTTACGCCTGGAGTACACACTGTGGACAGGGCGACCTCTGAGGCAAAACCGGTGTGGCTGAAGGTCATCAAACGCAAGTGGAAAGAGCCCCGCTGGACCGGTCCGTACGAGGTGACTGCCCGGATGGCTACAGCAGTTCAACTGAAAGGAAAAGGCGACACCTGGTTCCACTGGTCGCAGTGTGCACTAGCAGACGAGAGCTTGGTGGAGGAAAACTTGTCTCCACCCAACACAGGTGTCAACGAAATACAGAGGCATAATAAATCCTCTCACCTGTGCAACGGGCCGACCAGCAGTCTACCTGGGAGGCTGAAGAAAGAAGAGGGGTATCGCAGAAAGTCGCCGCGCCAGCGAAAAGGAGTGGTAACAAATCAGTAACTCCAGAAAGGGGAGAAATTTCTAGCCAAAGTGCAAAAGAACACACAACACAATGCAAACACACGAATCAGAGATACGTAATGAGAAAAAACTTATTAAAATGTTCCTTACAACCACATGTTTATTATATGCAATAATATTGATCATGGCTGTGTGTTTTATTGTCTATATTTTGCAGAGCACCCAAGGCCACTTGTCCGAACACGGAGGCCAGTCCAGCACAGCACTTCCTGAGACATTAATTGCCGAAATGGGACCGTTGAGAAGACCAAAGCGCGAGGTGTCAGGTAAAGGGGATGAGTGCCTCAGCACATATAATGGCATAGAACTGGACTACGTTAAAGGGTCCACAAGCTCATTCACGTTTGACTTGTGTGAGGTCATTGAGTGTAAAGGGGCTAGTAGCAGCTGGAGGGGATATGATGTGTGGGTCTGTAATCACCCAATGATATGCACCAGGAGAGGGAGCCCTTATTCCAGTCCAGGGATCCATCGTTCAGGGGGAGTATATACAGCAGGGCAATGGTGTTCCTGGGATAACGTGGTAAGTTGGACAGGAGTAGGGTGGCAGCCTGAAGGGTTTAGCCAAGTTAAGCGGGAAGGATTTCGAAGAAGTGTTGCGGCAGGCCATATCCACAATAGGGAAGACCATCGAAGCTGCTGAGACAGCTGAGATAAACCCTGAAAATGATACTGCTGACCAGACTTGCCCTGTGGTAGGATCCACACAACTTGGAGCCTCACCTTCAGTCTTAACTGAACTGCCTCACCCTCCTGAACCCATTCAGGGCACATTCCAACGCCCCATGAGACCAAACTTGACACCTCAAATATTGAGCCCAACTGACCTCAACCCACCAGAGGTTCAGAAAATAGTAGTTGAGCATGTTGTCAAGAGTGTTGAGAAGACATCACATGCTCACTCTACATTAAGACTCAGAGCTTTCTCTGGCAAGATGCCCAGACCTTACAGCGAAGCTGACTATGAAACATGGCGTTCTCATGTTGACTTGTTGATGGAAGATGCTTCTTTGTCTGAGTTGGAAAAAACTCGTAAGATACTTGAAAGTCTCCTTGCTCCCGCTTCTGATGTCATCCGCCCTCTTGGGCCAGAAGCCACTCCTGCAGACTATCTTAAACTTCTGGATTCAGCTTTTAGCACCGTCGAAGATGGTGAGGAACTGTTTGTACGCTTCATGAACACCCTCCAAGATCACGGTGAAAAGCCCTCTGCTTATCTGCTTCGTTTGCAGGTGGCAGTCAATCACACTGACAGGGGATTTCTTTAAATCACCTTGCCGTTCTTCAGCTAAGACATCTGAGTTAGAAAACACAAACACTGCAGTTCTTTCACTTGCGAGGACGGTCACAGAGCGCTCGCACAAGAGACACTCATGGACTCGCGCTTTGTCACCGTCTGCGTTCTTTATTTATACAAGATTGTTCTGTGTGTGTGTGTGTGTTACAAAGATAACAACGTCACTCAGAGCAGCGGGTTTTTCCCTTTTCTACATCTGTGTGTTCTTGTAAAAAGAGCTGAGGTTTCACTTCTCTACATCTAAATGTTTTCTGAAAACAGGAAGCGGTTATTTGCTGAATGGGTTCATCACACAAGTTACTAGGTGAAAAGTCATGTAGACATATGGTTTGCTTAGTGATATATATATATATATTTCATGTAGCTGATAACACTGATAACACTATATAAAAACAATTTTCCTTTGACATTCCCTGCTGTTTATCAGAACAATGAAATGTATCAATAAGTAACTACTTGTCTTTCACATTTTCAGTTACTACATCATTATTTGCACTTCATCTTCATCTAACAAATAGGAAAAGAAGTCTTCATGATCTTCATTGATTTCAGTACATCTGCGTATGCTGTGAATGATTAACTTGTCATCTGTGAAATTACAGCTTTTAAACAAGGAATAACTCAAATAAAGAAAACAAAATTAAACCAGGAAAACTCCAACGCCAATCAACCGTCTCTATAGCATCTGAAGTCATGTTTAAAGAATGTACATTATCTGGTATTTAGGTGCAGCATGTGGTGTTGAATAAGACGCACAATCCTCCTTTCTCAGCCAGGATCATGTGCAGTGCTACACGATGTTGCATTACAGCAATTCTGAGAGCGTCTATTTCTTGGTTTTGTCCCTCGTTGACCTTTCAGGATGCTTTGAGAAACAAGCCGAATCTATAGTCCAGTATCTCACTTCTGAGAGGACGTTTTTCCAACTCCTGCCCACAGGAAGAGTGAGTTGAGTACCTTTTGTCCAGTTGTCCAGATTTTGAATTCTTCAGGTACGTCGGTTTCCCAGATTGAGTCATGTGGTCTGGCTGTTGAAGTTGAGCGTTTCTTCCTGGATGAGGATGAGGATGTTGTTGTTGTTGTTGTGCACTTTACAAAAGTCATTCTGAAGGTGTGATCGGAGATCAGAATTAGTGCACATGTTCCAGGGTGTTTCCCATAAATGGTTGTGTTTAATATGCTCGACATGTGCGAGCAGACGTAACAGTCTTTCTCTGTGATCGTCCAGCTTCTCTGTCTGCCTCGTGGCTCAGCTGCTGTTGGCATCAGCTGGGGTCCTGTAAGGGTGAGCTTTGTAGTCAAGGTAACCAGGAGGGTTCCCCTTCACACCTACACCTGGCTGCCTAAAGTTGATCGGATAGAGATTGGAGTGTGGGCTTACCCGACGGGGGCCCAAGAATGCACTTACCACCCTCACCCCCGAAACAACCAAGCGTAGGCGCTTCCTCCTTGGTGTCGGGGCTTCCCGGGACCTCAGCCTTTTTGCATTGGCTCTGATGTATCCAGGAGGGTCTCTCTGCAGTTTTACAGGCTGTGGGTGTTGTCAATAACACTTTGTATTGGCCCTCCAAATGGGGTAAACTCCAATTTTTCCTCTGGAGCACCCCTTTCGCCTGGTTTCAACCTGCACGAGACTGGAGAAGAGTCTTACGGCAGTTTATTGTTCAAAACAATATCCTTATTTTCTAGTAGTTTTGCCATCCATTCTGCCAGAGTTGTTTCTCTGACAGATTTGTCTAAAGGTTCACTTTTTGCAACTGAGATTGCATCTGCGTTCTGTGCAGGGACTTGCAAGGTTTTCCTTCACAAGTCATCAGATCATTTTCTAGTTGTGCTCCACACTTTAACCATTTCTTCTGTTCTGTAGTTGGTGCGGCTTTTTGTTCATCTTTAAGTACATCAAGTGGTATTTGCATAGAGGACGCAGACATTAATGTGTCTACAGTTTGCTGTGCGGCTAACTTAGCTGCTTGATCTGCAAAGTTATTGCCTTTAGATATTTCTGATTTATCTTTCTGATGTGCAGCAAAGTGATGTACTGCTAAAAAAAACATATTGACTGTCAGTATATATATTTATGTCTTGGCCTGCGTGCAATTTACATGCACGTATGACTGCTGTGAGTTCTGCACTCTGAGCAGAGTGGGAGGATGTTAGCGGTTTCGCTTCTAAAACTCTGTTTGCTGTAGTTACTGCATAGCCGACACAGTTTCATCCTAGGCTATTTTTAGACGCTGAGCCGTCTACAAAAATGTCGGTGAAACCAGCTTGTGGGTACTGTGAATGTCAAAACGTGGCTTTGTCTCCTCATCTAATTTTTTCATACAGCAGTGTGGATGACCTTCTTCGGGTGAGGCCAAAAGTGTGCTCGGGTTCAACTGACCGCACTTCTCGATTCTAATGTGTGATTGTGACAATAAGATTCCAACATATGAGAGCTGTCTTGCATGTATCAGGTAAGAGAAATTGGCTTAGATTAAAATTGAAGTCACCGCGTGTGGTACTCTAATAATCAAAGTGTGCTCTAAAACAATGTCAGGCAATGCTAAACTATATTCATTTGTAATACTATTTTCAAGTTACTGAATGCTTCTTCTGTTTCATTTCTTTGTAGATGCAACACTACATTTTTACTTAAGGCATTTTAGGCAATTCCTATTTTTCAAAGAATTCATACATCTCACACATCTTACATATTTCAAATTTTTAAGCTAGGATTAAAAACTTTGCATTACTTACAGCTCATAGCTCACAGCTCTAAAACTAGACATTAGTAAATCATATGCCTAATCATTATGTGTCATTGTGATCCACAAGTATGATCACAAATTTGTTTTTCAAACCAACAAAACAAACAAACAAAAACAAAAATCAAATTGCCGATGGCGTGAACGCTTTACGCACATGAGTCAGGACACAAAAAGAAAAAAAGAAAAAGCTGCTCTCAGAAACAAAGCAGAAGTGTGAGGAAAAAAACTGAGCTCACAGACAGCTGCATGTGTGAGCTTTAATATGCAGCTTCTGCTCTAAAAGACAAATAACAATAAAAAAATGTGTAACTTGCTCATCAGCTTGGTAGTGCCCACATACTTAATTCAGCTTCTCAAACCTGTAGCTTTAGCTGTTGTATACAGGGTTTGGCTTAGTAGTTGTTAGTATAGGTGTGCTCTATATCTCAACAATTTCTCATCTAGGATGACAGGTTATCAATCAGGTCAAGTGTCTCTATGCACCTGATTACTTTAGGTATTTTCCTTATTTTCTTCATTTCATATATCATTGTACTCAGTTTGAGCAAACCTTAAGCTTGAATCAGACTACTTTTAACAATTATCCACCTCACATCATAACTGACTGAGGTGCCTCTTCTTATTAATAGTATGTCATTATTAATGTTATTATTGTTTTTTTTATAACAGCAGTAGCATATTACAATATTTTATTAGTACATTACAATATTTTATCAGTATATTACAATATACCAATATACTACTAATATACAATAGTTTATTATTTTATATTTTATTATGTATCCATCAGGGGCTAGGGGTGATCTGCAGCTTCACCCCCTCCCAAGCTGGAGACATTTACCTTTTCACACACTTTCCTTGGCTGAACAATGACACAGCCTTAATATACCTTATGCATCTCTCTATTTTATTTAATATTTTTCGTGTGAATTATCTGTTTTCATTCATGCTATTCATTCTGGGCATGGTTGTCTACCCAATTTTGTTTCATTTGTTAATAGCAATCTACAGGTTGTTTTCCTTCCTATTATTAGTTTGAATACAGTAGAGATAAGCTCTAATTTAATTTAACCTTTTTTTTTATTCCACTTCATTCCTCTTGTATTTATATGTATTCAGTTGGGTCTGTATCCAGCCCTTTTTTAAACTTTGATCTCTAATCTTTTACTTGATGATGGATTATTGTGTTCTTCCTAGTCTGAACTGCTTCTTTGTTTCTTACAGTCACGTACAAAATGTGTCTCTTTTTCACACCTCCAGCATGCAGTCTTAAAGCCACTTTTTGGTGTGTGTATAGGCCTACCTATACCTCTTGCTGTTCCACTATGCATTCCTCTGTCTTTCTTTTGGACTAGTCCTACTCTGGTTTGTTGTTTTTCTAACATTTTCATTCAGGTGTTATTTTTGCTTGTTTATTCTCCATTCTCAAGGATTTTGCTGGGCTGTCACTGGCACGCTTGACTTCAGGGTGGTGGCTGACACGCCCTTCTACTCCGCGCACGGAGCGGTGTCAGTTTTATGAGGCGGAACTCAACCTTTCCCTTTTGTCGCCAGTACGTGAGCCTCAGCAAAGAAAACAATAAAAAAAAGAAAAAACAATGGAAGTAGTTCAGCAGCGTATTGTGCTGTAAAATCAACTTACTTCCAGAACACATATACATACACACAGATAGACATTTGCGCGCTAATTTGTCACGAAGTATTTCACGGTCACTTCTAAAACCACTCTAAACACATTTCCTTGTGGTGAACTTAAACCTTATTTGTCACGAGGTATTTGACGGCTACCTCTAGAACCAATCTAAACTTAGTTCCTTCCGGCGAACTCAACCTATTTCACGTGTTTCATGAAGTAATTGCGGCTACTTCTAACCTATTGTACGCGTATCACGAAGTAATTCCGGCTACAACAAACCTATTTTGCGCATTTCACGAAGTAATTCCGGCTACAACAAACCTATTTTGCGCATTTCACGAAGTAATTCCGGCTACTTCTAACCTATTTTACTCGTATCACGAAGTAATTCCGGCTACAACAAACCTATTTTGCTCATTCTTCTAAACCCTTCCGGCGGTTTAAAACCAACAGTGTTTTCTCACCCTCAGTCGTCTTTTGCTGGTTGTCAGGTCATCTGGCTGGATCCCAACGTCGTGGACCAGAACTATTACACCAGCCTGGACCCGAATTTTTCTTACGTCCCAGGTCTTTCACCTCTACCTGGAGAGGGCTGTCGACAGACTTCGGTGCTGGCTTTTCACGGCGTCAGATTACAGCAGTCAGACCTTGCATTGGAGTCACAGAAACATGTCTGTTGTTTCCATCTCTAGGACCAATTTAAATGACAGGGGATTTCTTTAAATCACCTTGCCGTTCTTCAGCTAAGACATCTGAGTTAGAAAACACAAACACTGCAGTTCTTTCACTCGCGAGGACGGTCACAGAGTGCTCGCACAGGAGACACTCATGGACTCGCGCTTTGTCACCGTCTGCATTCTTTATGTATACAAGATTGTTCTGTGTGTGTGTGTGTGTTACAAAGATAACAACGTCACTCAGAGCAGCGGGTTTTTCCCTTTTCTACATCTGCGTGTTCTTGTAAAAAGAGCTGAGGTTTCACTTCTCTACATCTAAATGTTCTCTGAATACAGGAAGCGGTTATTTGCTCTATGGGTTCATCACACAAGTTACTAGGTGAAAAGTCATGTAGACATATGGTTTGCTTAGTGATACATAAAAGAATACATTTCATGTAGCTGATAACACTATATAAAAACAATTTTCCTTTGACACACACCGTGCGCAGAGGTGGGCTTGAACCACATGAAGTAAATAAGCAGCTTCTTAAACAGTTTTACAGAGGCTGCTGGGATGATAACTTGCTAATGGAGTTGCAGTTGGAGCTAAAGCATAAGGAGCCACCCACGTATGCAGAGCTATTGCTTCTCCTGCGTACTGCAGAAAACTGCCAAGAAGTTAAAAGCACACGAATGAAGAAACACTTTAGCGCCACAAAACCAAAAGCAGTGTCTCATGGTCAGAGGGTCACTGAAACAAATGGAGATGTTTATCCATCAGAGTCAGATAGTCTAGAAGAACTCAAAAAACAAGTTGCCGATCTAAAAAGCCAATTAGCTGCCGTCGTGAAGCCAAAGACACAAGCAACACTGAAGACAGTTCGAACAAGGAAACCTGAAAATAAAAAACCTGACCATGCCAAACCTGAAAACTCACCTCCACCCAGCCGCCGCAGTACTAGGCCCAAGCCCTGGTATTGCTTCTGCTGTGGGGAAGATGGACATATAGTAGCCACTTGTGAGTCAGAGCCCAATCCTGCCCTTGTAGTTGCAAAACGAAAGGAACTAAGAGTGAGAAGGCAGATATGGGACAGGCAGAATGACCAGCTTTCTTTAAACTAAATTCTGCCTCCGTTGCGGGACAAATGGAGGCTGATGCTTTGTTAACCCGTCCCACCCAGGTTAAACAAAAAGCTTCACCTAAAAAGTGTGCCAGCCTAAAGTCACACACAAGAACAGATTCCTTTGACCTTCCTAAAGGTCTAATTGGTACAAAGAGTACTGCACAAGTGAAAGTTAATGGTCACACAGTGAGTTGTTTGCTAGATACTGGTTCCCAGGTGACTACAGTCCCCGAGTCCTACTATCGTCTGCATTTGTCCTCTCATGAGATTGGCAACCTCAACTTTTAGAAGTTGAGGGTGCCAACGGTCAGTCTGTGCCTTATTTGGCTACATTGAACTGCATGTCACTTTCCCAAAAGACTTCCTTGGCATTGAAGCTGAAGTGCCGACACTTGCTTTAGTTGTCCCCGATGTGCACACAGCTTTTCGGTCCTTAGTGCTAATTGGGACAAACACATTAGATGTACTTTATGAGCTGTACTCTGACGCATGCCATGAACTGCAGCTGAACCTGCCATATGGCTATAGGGCAGTTCTAAAAGTTCTTGACTCACGACACAAACAGTCCAAAGACAGTAGTCTTGGTTTAGTGACGATGCACAACAAAGAGCCACAGTTGATTCCAGCAGGCCAAACTCTTGTTCTAGATGGTGATGTAGCTGTGTCAGCCGGTTACGGTGAAAAGTCCGTCTTGTTAGAGTATCCACGAATGTCAGCCTTACCTGGTGACATCCTTGTGAAACCTTGTCTCATAGACCTACCTGAACGAGCACCTTACCTTATTCCAGTTATACTTACCAATGAATCCGAACATGGTGTGACAATCCCTCTAAATTGTGTCATCGGAGAAGTCAGTGCATATCAAAGAGTTCTATCTCACGAACACTCAGTGAGAACTCCATATGCCCGAAGTGTTTGCACAAAATGATCTCGACTTTGGAAAAACGGATCAAGTGAAACATGCAATCAGATTGTCAGATGAAACACCGTTCAAGCGTAGAGCACGTCCCATACATCCAAACGACCTGGAAGCAGTCCGTAAGCACCTCAAAGAACTGCAAGAAACTGGCGTGATCAGGGAATCTACCTCCCCTTTCTCTTCACCCATTGTAGTCGTGCGGAAGAAAAATGGTGAAGTCCGCCTCTGTATCAACTACAGAAAGCTTAACGCACAGACTATAAAAGATGCTTACGCTCTCCCCAATTTGGAGGAAACGTTTTCCACCTTGATCAGGTCGCAATGGTTCTCTGTCCAGGATTTAAAATCGGGGTATTACCAAATTGAGATGGAGGAGCTGGACAAACCCAAGACGGCGTTCGTGTGCCCCATCGGCTTTTGGGAATTTAATAGAATGCCCCAAGGCATTACAAACGCCCCCAGCACATTCCAACGGCTCATGGAAAAATGTATGGGCAACATGAACCTGCGTGAAGTGATCGTGTTTCTTGATGACATCATTGTATTCTCCAAGACACTTGAAGAACATGAGGCTTGCTTAATGAAAGTTCTTGGTCGCCTGAAAGAATATGGGCTCAAACTCTCCCCCGAAAAATGCAAGTTTTTCCAAACTTCTGTCAGATATCTTGGGCACATTGTGTCCAGCAAGGGAGTGGAGACTGACCCTGAAAAGGTGGAAGCCTTAAGTACCTGGCCTGTGCCCCGTGATCTTAAACAGCTCCGCTCATTCTTAGGCTTTTCAGGGTACTACAGGCGGTTCATTAAGAACTATTCGAGTATCGTTAAGCCCCTCACTGACTTAACATCAGGCTACCCTCCATTGCGCAAAAGCACAAAGCCTAAAGCTAAGTCTGTCCAGTACCATGACCCCAAGACACCTTTCGGCGAGCGATGGACTCCCTCTTGTGATCTTGCTTTCAAAACCATCATTGAGAAGCTCAGTACTGCGCCTGTATTGGGTTTTGCTGACCCTAAACTGCCATATATGCTCCATACCGACGCCAGCACTACAGGGCTTGGCGCCGCGCTCTATCAAGAGCAGAATGGCCAGACCAGGGTAATAGCTTATGCAAGCCGTGGGTTGTCTAGGAGTGAATCTCGTTATCCCGCCGATAAGTTATAGTTTTTAGCCTTGAAGTGGGCAGTGACGGAGAAGTTTGCAGATTACTTATATGGAAATCAGTTTACTGTCATAACAGACAGTAATCCTCTGACGTACATATTAACTACTGCTAAGATGGATGCCATGAGTTACAGATGGTTAGCTGCCCTGTCAACGTTTAGCTTTAAGCTCCAGTACAGAGCAGGCAAGCTTAACTCAGATGCAGATGGTCTTTCTAGACGGCCACATGGCGAGTTGCTTAACGACGCAGTGTCCCAAAAAGAGCTCGACCACATACAGCAGTTCACACAAACTCACCTGTCCCTACCTGATAGCAGTTTAAGTCCTGAAGTAATGTCTACTATATGTGAGAAACACCTTGTATGCAGCTCTCAAAATGACACAATCCCTTTGGTTCACTCGCTAGCCATTTCTGCAGCTGCCATTCCAGGTGACTTTGTCAATGAAAATGACTGTGGTGGTCTTCCTGTTATACCCCATATGTTCCCTGAACAGATCACAAACGAACAAAGAACAGACCCTTGTCTGAGGGAAGTCATTGCACAAATTGAAACTGGAGAAAAGGTCCCACCAACTGTGCGAGCTAAACTTCCTGATATCAACCTTCTACTCCGAGAGTTCAATCGATTGGAGATGCACAATAACATCCTGTACCGAACTCGCCGAGATGGAGGAGATGTTACTTACCAGCTTGTCTTACCTGAACAGCTCCGTGACTCAGTCTTCCAAAGCCTCCACTGTGACATGGGCCACTTAGGCACTGAGCGTACTTTAGATCTTGCCCAAACAAGGTTCTATTGGCCTCACATGGCAGCATATATAGAACATAAGATAAAAACATGCAACCGCTGTGTAAGACGTAAAACTCCTCCAGAAAAAGCAGCCCCACTTGTGAATATCAAATCCAGCAGACCCCTCGAATTAGTCTGCATGGACTTCCTGTCCATTGAGCCTGATTGAAGTAATGTGAAGGATGTGCTTGTATTAACCGATCATTTCACGAAATATTCATTAGCCATCCCTACCAGCAATCAGAAAACTCAGACCGTTGCAAAAGCCCTTGGGACAACTTCATAGTCCACTATGGGATACCCGAAAGCTTGCATAGCGATCAAGGTCCCGACTTCGAGTCCCACATTATCCAAGAGCTTTGCAAGATCATGGGCATTCGCAAAATCCGGACAACACCCTATCACCCCAGAGGGAACCCGGTAGAATGTTTCAATAGAATGTTACTAAGTATGCTAGGTACTCTTGAGGAAAAGGACAAAACTCAGTTGCACAACTATGTCAAACCACTCGTTCATGCGTACAATTGTACGAAAAATGATACAACTGGTTTTGCCCCATATGAGTCAATGTTTGGCCATCAGCCAAGATTACCAATCGATCTAGCATTTGGGCTGCCCTTTAACAACAAAAGTTTTAAGTCGCATTCTCAGTACATAGCAAAACTAAAGGCAACTCTACAAGAGACCTACAAACTAGCAACAGACCATGCTAACAAAATAGCAGAAAGAAACAAAACAAGGTTTGATATGCGAGTGAAACCCTCAAAACTAGAGCCAGGTGACAGAGTTTTGGTGCGCGCAGTCCGTCTCAGAGGCAAGCACAAGCTAGCCGACAAGTGGGAGACTGATATTCACGTTGTGGTGAACCAAGCAGGTGACTAACGAAAGAGGGCCCAGTCCGCACAGTCCACTGCGATCTCTTGCTCCCTTGTGGTTTTCTTGCCCCTGTCCAACCAACTCCTGTACGCAAACCAAAAACAAGGCAATCACCTAAACAACATGGGGAATGTGATCATTCAGAATTGGAAGATGAGGATGTCTGTTGGTTCAGAGAGGAACCTATTCAAGAGCCCATAAAGGTCACTCGAGTCTATGAGATTCCCCAGCCAAAGACACACCTTTACGATCAGAAGCATGCTGAAACTCACTTGCCCGGAGGAGATAACTTACATGAACATGACAACGTGCCTGGAAGTGACAACTTACATGAACGTGACAACTTGTCTGGAAGTGACAATTTAACCGGATTTGACAACTTACCTGAATGTGGAAATCCACTTGGATGTGGAAGCCTAGAGGAGAGTGAAACCATGGTGGAACACTCAAACACTGATAATGAAAGCGAGAGTGACACTAACTTACCTTTTTTTTTTTTTTTTAATAAACCTGTCCCGTTTGGTTCTTTTGCCATCAGAATTATTGTCTAAAGGCGAAGAAAGATGCCCAACGGATTTACTTTACCAAATGGACCATCCCAGCCTTGCCGTAATGGTCCATTTGATTTACCTTTTATTGTTTATTTTATTTTATTTTATTTTATTTTTTTTACTTGCTAGATACGGGACAGGGGAAAAGAAAAGGGAGAAAGAAAGAGGGGGAAAAAAAAACAGCGGAGAAGAGGGACGGGGATAAAGGGCAAAAAACAAAAACCAACAAAATAAGCAGACAAAAAATACATATATCGATCACCTGGATCACCTGTTGAGAAAGAAAAAAGAAAACAAGCAGAAGAAAACGAGAGTAATAGAATAAACAACATCACAATGATATATGGGAATATAACACTAAATACCTAATATTAAACATTATTGTGCAGCACGTAAGATCGATAGCGCACAGTGTGCTTTGAGGTAGGAGCCAAAAAGGGTGTAGTTTGTGTGTGTGATCACCTGTGTGTACACCTGTGAGCATGAGCGCGCTTGTATTTAAAAGGTTCCTTAATATAATGATCTGCTAGAGGGTGTGGGGGGCCACAGTCCCATCCTCCAGGGCATGAAGCAGGTATGGAGGAGATCAAAACTCCAGACATCCAGAGGCCCCCAGAACACAAGAGACCAAGGAAGACCAACAGAGGGGCAGCCGCGCCACTGTCCCAGAAAGAGCTGAGGAGAGTCCCAGATGAGGGATCACTCAGCAGCCGCGGAGCAGAAGCCAGGGGGGGTTGCAGTGACGTGCCCGTGAGCTCCGCCGGCAGCCAGCTGTGCCTGAGTGACCGAGCCCCAGGCCGAGAGGCCGAGGGCACCCCACCCCCGAAGTGGCCCGAGCGAGCCCCAGGTTCCAGGCCCCGATAAGCAGCCACCAAGGAGTGAGCCGGTGTGTACCCGGACGCCCACCCCCGGACACAAAGAACCACCAACGCATCGATGTCTGAGGGCGTCTGCCACCGGCAGGGGAAGTGGTGGGGGGAGATAGGCCTCCAAACCTTGGAGGGCCTGAGATGTCCCCAGAGAGGTGGCGTCTGATACCCAACCTGACATATAGACACAGACATACAGGCACACTCAAATACAAACATCCATTCCCACCCTCATGCTCTCATAGGCAATTACTCCACACTCAACCAACGTGGAGACAAACATAAAGAGACGCTGTACACACAATCACACTCCCCAAGCGTACTCTAAGAACCGGGTCTAGGTACCCTTGCCCCTGGAGGGGGAAACTGCACCCAGACCCAGGTGGTGTTACCCTTTTCCCTGCAGTGGGGAGAAGCAGACTGCCCCGACTCCGCAGCAGCAGGGAGGCCCCACACACCAGACCCCAGTCGGACGGCCAACTCCTCCTCCTAGCCCCCCCGCTCCAGCAGGCCGCAGAGACCGGGGGTGTGAGAAGACTCCAAACCTCCCTCTACCCGCTCATATGTAGTGTTGATGTATATGTGTTCTAAGGTGCAATTAAAACCCAGGAGGGCATGGAGCTACCTGCCAGAGAGCAGCAGGTAAGCGCATAGCCCCTCCTGATAGCCCTCAATGTCTACGTGTATTTAAAATTGAGAGGTGGGCAACGACGCCAGGGGTGAGGTGTACACCCTGATGGTAATTTGGAGTCCGTGTTGTGAGCCCACCCCCAAGATCCTATATGTATGTGTTATGAGAGTGTGAGTAATGTGAATGTCTAAGTTGTGAGATAAAATTGAGGCAGAGGCAGCCAGAAGGGGACAGAGGGGGGGGATGCCTCCTCTGCACCCTGGTGACACACCCCTACCCCAAGGCCCTGCATGGGTGGGTGATTGTGGTGGAGCGGGATGAGGGAGGCAGCTGGAGATGGGGAGGGAAGAAAGGGAGGGGCAAGTGACCCCTCCCTGGGGCCAGCTCCCCCGCTGACCCCAGTAGGCACCCCCATGCTCTGCAACCCGCCAGGGAAAGGGGGCCCAGGCCCATCCGGACCAGGGCCCAGTGCAGCAGCGCCGCCCGGCCCCACAGAGCCCGGGACAGCCCACCCGACCCCACTACAGAGAAAACTGCACCCACCCCATCATCCACTCATCTTCCAGACTACACAAGACAATAGACGCCCAGGCTGAGATCTTCCTCCACCTCTCCTATATCTCCCCCTCCTGCAGAGAGAATTCCTGAGGAGAGGATAGCTCCTGCAAGATGTGACAACCTCCCCCACCAGTTGAAGAGTCCCCCAGGTGGCTCGATGTACTGGCGGCGCCCTGCGCCAGGACTGGGCCCCCATATACCCACCCGCCCACAACCCCAGCAACACACCAACCAGGACCCGAGCCCCCGAGGCCCGGCCAGGGCCCCAGCCCAGAGACGGAGCGCCCCCAGAACCTCACGCCCGTCCCGGACCCACCCAGGGGCAGCCAGGCTACCAGGTCAGTAACCCACGTCCGTCAGCACAGACCCTCCCCTAGCCCCGCTGCACGCAGCCACGAGGAAACCGTCACCTAAGAGCCAACAGAGCCCTTAATTGGCCATGACCGCTACCCCGGGTTGAGCCCCCCAAGGAAGATGCTCCTGGGGAACCCCCCGACGCCCTAAGCCTGTCCCTACCCCCACACCAATCACAACAGTGAAGGTGGGACCAAACTATGACCCCCCACCCCCACTAGGTGATGGAGCTGATGAAAGGAGCCCAGAGCAATTGATCTGATGTGGTGGCAGAGGCTGTATCAAGACTAATGTAATCTAATAGATAATTTCTATACTGGTTAGAATTAAGATTATTTTTATTTTTCCAGTTCATGAGGACTGTTTTCTTGGCTATGCATAGGGCAGGGAAAACCATGTGGGCTATATTCTTTTCTGAAGTGACATTATCTAAGCTGCCCAACAAACACACTAAAGGAGAAGTTGGAATGTTACATTTCAGACACTTCGATAAGTCTTCACATAACTCACGCCAAAACTTCTGAAGTGGTGGACAGAACCAAAGAGCGTGGATATAATTGTCCGGTGAATTGGTTTGGCAGTGTGAGGAGTTGTTGGTAGACGTAAAGCCCATCTTGAACATCCGATGACCTGTATAGTGCACTCTATGTAGTATTTTGTATTGAATTAATTGAAGACTGGGATTTCTAATTAGATGAAAGGTTTTTAAGCAAATCTGAGACCAGAAGTTTTGGTCTAAGTTAACTGATAAATCCGCTTCCCATTTTGCAATAGGAAGTGATATTGATTCATCTATTTTAGAAAGCATTCTGTATATTTTGGATAGTAATTTGGGGGTTTTAAGAGTAAGAAATTGAACCACACTTGGTGGTGTTTGTAGTTCAACTTGACCCGGTTTAAATTTCTTTTTTACTATGCATTTAATTTGTTGATATTCTAAAAATCTTTTCTTGTTGATCCCATATTGTGTAACTAGTCTGTCAAATGAAATAAATTCTGTTCCTTCTAGTATATGTTCTAAATATTTGATTCCTTTACCACTCCAATCTGAAAAGTTTATCATATTATTGTTTTGTAATATGTCAGGGTTGTTCCAGATAGGTGTACGTTTGCATGGGATTAATGAAGACTCTGTCAACTTCAGAAACTCCCACCATGCTGTCAGAGAGGAGCTAATGTTGACGCTTTTGAAGCATTCATGTCGTTGAATGTTTGAGCTGATAAATGGTAGATCTGAAATCTCTAGATTATTGCAAAGTGCTTGTTCTACATCTAGCCAAGGTTCATCTAAGAGGGTATGTTTTAGCCATCCTGAGATAAATTGGAGCCTGTTGGCTAAGAAGTAGTGCTGAAAGTTAGGTAGTTCTAATCCTCCTTTATCCTTGGTCTTTTGTAGTGTTTTTAAGCTTATACGTGGGGGCTTATTTTTCCAAAGGAATTTAGACATATATGAATCTAGAGATCTGAACCAATCTTGTGGCGGTTTAGTTGGGATCATTGAGAATGAATAATTTATTTTTGGTAAGACCATCATTTTTATAGCGGCAACCCTTCCCACGAGTGATATGGGTAGACATTTCCACCTAGCCAGATCGCCTTCTACTTTCTTTAAAAGTGGGATATAGTTTAATTTAGTTAGATCTGCAAGCTTGGGAGAAACATTAATACCTAAATATTTTATATTTCCCGATTGCAGTGGAGTAGAAAAGGAATTATGGAAGGAGCAATTAATCGGAAGGACTGTAGATTTTGACCAGTTAATTGAGTAATCTGATATTCTTGCAAAAGAGTTTATCAATTCAATCACCCCAGAGATATTGGTTTGTGAATTTTGGAGAAAGAGTAGCACATCATCCGCATAAAGGCTGATTTTATGTTCCACGTTCTTGCATTTTATGCCCTTAATTACTGAATTCTGTCTAATTGCTGCTGCTAGTGGTTCAATAAAAATTGCAAACAGTGAAGGGGAGAGTGGGCATCCCTGCCTGGTGCCCCTCAGGAGACAGAAGCTGGAGGATGTCTGGTCATTTGTTCTGACACAAGCTGTTGGGGAATTATATAATATTTTTAACCAGCTGATGAAAGAAGATCCAAAACCAAATTTGTGTAAAGTTTCAAATAGAAGTTTCCAGTTAACTCTGTCAAACGCTTTTTCTGCATCTAAAGAAAATATTGTAGTTTCAAGGTTTTTACTGTATGAGTAGTCTATCAAATTAAGTAATCTACGTGTATTTGTTGATGAGTGCCTACCTTTTATGAAACCAGTTTGGTCAGGATGAATTAAGAGGGGGGTTATTTTCTCTAGTCTCTTCGAGAGAGCTTTGCAGATTATTTTAAGGTCTACATTTATAAGGGATATTGGACGATAGCTTGAGGGATATACAGGGTCTTTGCCTGGTTTTAGCAGGAGATTAATGTTTGCAGAATTCATATTTGATGGGAGTCTGCCATTTTCTTTGATTTCCAACAGCGTTCTGTAAAAAATTGGGGCAAAAATCGTCCAGAATTCTTTGTAGAATTCGGCAGGAAAGCCGTCTGGACCTGGAGCCTTATTATTGGGCATACTTATCAGGGCTTCCTGGAGTTCACCTGGTGTCAGTGGCGAATCCAATGCCATTGCTTGAGAGTCTAATAATTTTGGGAGAGTTATGTTGTCTAAAAACTGATCAATTTCCTTTTTAGATGGGTTTATTTGTGGTGAATACAACGTTTTATAGAAATCCCTGAAGATGTTGTTTATTTGTTTCGGGTCATATACTGTGTTCCCAGATGAGTCTTGAACAGCACATAGAGTTGTTTTTTCTTTATTTATTTTTAGCTGGTTTGCTAGAAATTGACCGGATTTATTACCATGTTCATAATTTTGTAAGCGTAGTCTTTGTACTAAGAATTTTGTTTTTTTATCAATTATCTCATTTAATTCTAGTTTTGTTTTGCGTATTTTGTTCAATGTTTCCTGATCTTGGTCGGACGCATAGGCTTCTTCTAGTGATTTGATGGTTTTTTCTAATTCCTGAATATTTTTGTTTTCTTTTTTCTTTTTATGTGATGAGAAAGAAATTATTTTACCTCTCATCACAGCTTTCCCTGCTTCAGATAGAACAGAAGCTAATGTTCCGGGAGTGTCATTAAAGTCTAAATATGAAGTCCACTCTTTTTTAAAATATTTAATAAAGTCTTCATCTTTAAGCAGTGATGTATTAAATCTCCAGTTTTTACTAGGCATAGTATTATTCTTGTGCATTAGTGTTAAAGATACAGGAGCATGATCGCTGACAGCTATAGGGTGAATCTCAGTGTCTGAAATGTCCCTCAGCAGTGAGCTGCTGACCAAAAAATAATCCAGACATCGTAGGAGTGATGGACATGTGAGAAAAAAGTATATTCCTTACTGGTGGGGTGAAGGGAGCGCCATGCATCGCAAAGACCAAAGTCGCTCATATACTGTTTGATTATATTTATGGACTGCCAATTACGCTGAGTTCCTGCTGTATTGAGCCTATCCATTTCTTCATTTAGTCCAAGGTTGAGGTCGCCTCCAAGAACAAGTGTGCCATCTAAGTGATCAGAGAGTGCACTGAAAAAACCGTGAAAGAATGAGGGATCATCAACATTTGGACCATATACACTTACAATACATAGCTTTTTATCAAGTATAGATAGTTTAATGATTAAGAATCTGCCCTCTGGATCTATAACTGTATCGAGTACTGTGAAATTAATTTTTTTATGGATTAAAATTGCTACTCCCCTTTGTCTAGAATTATAACAAGCTGAGAACACATTAGGAAACTCAGGTGTTTTAAGTTCATTCGAACCTCTAAGAGGTCTGTGGGTCTCTTGTAAAAGGACAACATCTGCCTGTAGTTTTTTGAGTTGGTTAAATATTTTTAACCTCTTTTCTCTGGAGCCAGCTCCATTTACATTCCATGTAACGAATCTTAGTGCACCCATAGATGTCTGTGTATAACTAGGGGTGTGCGCTGTGTGTGTCGCTTAGACAGGTGGAGAGAATACATCACTTGTTCGTAAATAAAAAGAGGGGGAGAGAGAAAAAATGTGTGGTGAGATGCTCCCTGAGTCTGACTATGTGTGTGCATATTTACTAATATGAGTACGCTTGGTTTAAGTGTGTGTATCCTATACGACTGTGTGCGCTGTCTGATGTAAATGTGCTGCCGTTGAGCGCATGGCTGTACGTGATCGTGCTGTGCGTATGTGTCCAAATAAAGAATAGAATAGAATAGAATAGAATAGAATAGAATAATCCTTTAATTGTCCCACAAGGGGAAATTTGGTTGTATCAGCAGCAAAAACACACATATACAAACAGAACAGGACACAGAACAGAAGCACAATTTTTACATATTTACATCATGGACAATAGTTACCAGAGTAGAGTACTGTACAGTTATTTAAATTAGCGTACACATAGTGTGCAAACGGAGCAGGATACTGAAAGATGTTTAAATAGTTAAGAATATTTAGAATAATTAGAAAAGTGCAGATTGTTTATTGTACCTGTGCATTAAAAAGTAGACATGTAACTTCCAATAAGTTAGTGTATATATAAGCTGAGAAAAGTAATGTGCAAGTTATAACAGTAGAAGTTGTTACAGCGCTGATGTAGACATCTGTGTTTGTTGGGAGCAGTTCTGATTGTACAGTCTGACAGCTGCAGGGAGGAAGGACCAGCGAAAACGCTCCTTCATGCATCTAGGATGCAGCAGTCTGTCACTGAAGCAGCTCTGCAGTTCAGCAACATTTACATGCATGGGGTGGGAGACTCTGTCCATCAGAGATGTTATTTTGGCCAGAGTCCTTCTGTCTCCCACCACCTGCACTGGGTCCAGGGTGCATCCCAGAACAGAGCTGGCCTTCCTGGTATAAAGTCCACACTTTTTCCGTCAATTGTTCCGTCTGTCCTGCTCACATCTCCAATGGTTGCACACGTTGTCATTAACGTGGCTTCCACATCAGCCACGCCGCTTTGCTTGCTAAAACACTGCTGTCGGCACATAAGGACGCTGTCATAGCCTGTCAACGACGTTGATTGGCTGCGTATATACGTGAATGTGAATCGCATTATTGGCTGGACTATGGGATAAGGTGGCATTGTTCTAATCCCATACGGGAGCAGCCAGTCACTTACTGACTAACACTGCAAAACAGAATTGTTAAAGTATTAATTTAAAAGGATGTTGTTTGTGGATGAGTGTGGAAGCAGGTGATCGAAGCAGTGAAAGAAAGAAAAAAGAAAGAAAGAAACCAAGGACAAGGGTGAGCAGCATAAAAACAAGAGGGGGAAAAAAGAGAACAAAAAACGAGAAGAAAAAAAAAAAAATCCGGAAACATTCCGATCAAACCATTGACGGAGAGTGACGGTGTTAATTCTGCTATGAAATCACACCTAAGATGTGATTTGATACTAGTAAGTTAAACAGATGTTAATGCAAGTTAGTGTGAGTGGGTGGGGAAAGGGTGTAGCGGATTCTTATCTGGTGTGAAGTTAATACAGCCACGGAGTGATGTCGGGGTCGCGGTGGAGCTGTCCGTCCACGTACAGCCGGTCCACAGCAATGACAGCGCGGGAGCCCTTCTGGATAAAGCTGCGTCGGATTGGGAAGAGGACCCTGCGTCGTTCCAGGATCTCTTTGGGGAACTGGTCGTTCACGCTGAAGTCCGTTCCTTTTAATTCCCTGCCGCGGCTTTTCACCTGTTCCTTTTGTTTGTAGTGGCCGAATTTGGCCATGACAGGACGTGGTCTCCCGGCCGCAGCCCGAATGGGGCCGAGGCGATGCACCCTATCAAAGACGATGTTCTTCACCGTGTCCTCGGGCAGTTTCAGGTGGGTTTTGATGAAGCTTTTTACCGTGGTCTCCGCGTCCTCTCCAGCGGCTTCTGGAATACCAGAAAATACCAGATTATCACGCATGCTACGAGCTTGTAGATCTATAACTGTTTCTTTTATTTTTTTATTTTCTCTATTTAGCTGAGTAACATTGTCTGTGAGACATTTCACCGACTCCCTTAGCGTGGCACTTTCAGCAGCGAGCGTTTCCACCTGCTGCTGGCTGAACTCCAGGGACTCTCGCAAGGATTTAAATTCCCGGTGAAGAATCTCCACCAAGGACAGCCTTGCATCGAAACTGGACAGTCGTTGGTCTATTGACTCCAGTATGTCGACAATATCTTTGCCGGCTGGCGATGTTGTGCCGGGGGAATCTGCCGGGCGAAGTCTTTTCGACGACGGCGTCTCAGGTTTGGCCGGGGAAGCTGCACTCTGAGCCTTCTTCATCACGAGATCCTGGAAGTACTGATCAATGTAATCTTGGAGAGCCTCTAAACTCTCCCTGTTGTTCTCCAGGGTGTTGGAGATGATTTAGACAAATGTTGTTAGTTATAAGACAATTGATAAGTGTATTTGGTTATACTGAAGCTTAAAGGAATTTATTCAAATCTAAACTACCATTTGCTTTAATTTTCCGCCAAAATCTCCGGCGTCTGACGTCAGTTACAGCATGAGTCGCTTACCTTGTCCGTCACTTCCGTCACTTACCTCTCCACTTTCTTTCAGCAGCCCTTCTTTCAGCAGCAGTGACACTAACTTACCTGATGGACCTGCCTGTGATGGGCCAGTGAAAGAAGACAACTCAAATGATAATCAAGCAAACTCAAGTCAGTCAAATACTGACAGTGAAGCCGCAGCGACTATAAGGCGGCTCAGAGAGAACAGAACAACTACAATATAGTCAGTTGGGAAATCCCCTCGTTTCCATTGCCCAGTCCCTGTTTCAAGGTCTAAGCCTGGCTGTTTACCAGTGCCTTGACAGAACAAGATTCTGTGGTCATCCCCAGGAATGCTGGTTCCCCTGTCATTACCGTTTAGCTATCCCATGCAAAGGGACTTGCATGATTCTAAGGGGGGATAGTGTAACCCAGTGTTAAAAACGGGATTAAAAGCATAAATATTAATACTCTTTTGATTAAAATACTAATTTCATAATGGTAATAAATACTGATAAAAAGCATGTAAACATAAGTTTAACTAATATGTACGTATGTATATGTAATATATAAATGGTGTGGGGGCAGGACTTAGTCCTGTGGAGTGTCTTTGTTAGATCCACTGAGCGACCAATCATTGGCTGGTCTGACCGTCCCCCAGTCTGTGTACGCTGCTCAGACACCTGTGTGTGCCTTCGTGTGCCAGTCAGATACGCCAGAGACACAGACGGTGAAAGATCCATTTACCCGTGCGGCGAAGAAGCTAGCTGGATAGTGAAAGTCCTTTTTTCGGCGAGAATAATAAGAGTGATACCGTATTCTAGAGGCCGCGAGCCAGCGTGAGCACTGTGAAGCCCTGTGTAGCATTTGTTGCTTCACATGGTAAGTCCCAGGCAGTACATGTGTGCTAGCATAGCATGCTACTTGCCGCTAGCTCCGATGCTAACTTCCGCTAGCCATTTTGCAATGAAAGTGCCCTTTCCGAGGCTAAAGCAATTAGCACTGAGTCTGCTGCACTTTATACGAAATGTTCTTTAAAGGTTCATGTCACATTACTGTGGTATTGATGTATAATGTATGGTTTTGTGCGAAGTTGTTATGTTAGCACATGTTCACTTTTCTCATGGTGCTAATTATAGTTCTGCAACGTGAAAGCAACGTGAAATTAAGTGAATTCACCTGCACTTTACTTAGTTGAAACTTGATAAGTCTCAAGCCAATGTGTATTTTAATGCACTGCTGAGCTATTTTGTATTATTTTAAATGTGTGTTTCCTATGCACCTTTTCCCTTTGAAATTAGAATAATTTGTTGTACAACATAGAATATTTTGAAAGAAATTTAGAAACACTACAAGCAACTAGTAGTAATAATAAGTTACAGACATGATAGCTTAAATGTTGAACTACTGTGTTCTGGCCTGGTCCGCAGGTCAGGTTTTTTTCCTTTGCTTATTTGGATTGGATTGGTTTTGAGGACCTGAGAAGAATCGAGGATCCCTTTTCCAGTACTGGATGGCGAGCCCAGCCCAAAGAGCCGGATGAACTGGTAGATTGTAACCCGACTGGTTACAAACACACTGAGTGACTATTGAACATTGACAGACTGAAATTGACTTTAAAAAAAGGACACAAAAGACAATACATCCTTGGTTCGACCATTTGTGGGGTTTATTTTATTTTATTTTGTTTTTAAGAAGCGTGCTCTACCTTTGTTAAATGTGCACAACCTGCTAAACTTTAATAATTGTCAATAAATGCAATTGTGTTTTCTACACCTACTGCGTACAAGTCCTCTGTTGTCACACACCCTTGGCTCCTACGAATCTAGAACCTGTCTGATCTGGCCCATATTTCCCTTCTGTCCTCGTACTGTGGTTAAAGGTAACTACACTGCCCATACTGCATGCAAAGAAGGCAAGAAGTAGCACTAACAGGTCTTACATGCCCATTACTAGTATTGCACCACCAGTGTTACAATCACATAAACTATGTTCATTATAATTTGCTGAGACTCTCTAACCTAACCAGTGACGCCATGGAAGGGTTCGCAGAAGAATTGGGTCCGACCTCTTTGATGGGAGTGCAAAATCGAATGGCCCTTGACATGTTGTTGGCGGAGAAGGGGGGCGTATGTGCAATGTTTGGAGACATGTGCTGCACCTTCATCCCCAATAACACTGCTCCAGATGGATCAGTAACTCGAGCCCTGGAGGGCCTTAAAACTCTGTCTAAAACCATGCATGAGCACTCAGGAATTGACAACCCGCTGGAGAGTTGGATGGCATCCGTGTTTGGACAATGGAAAGGTTTGGCTATATCTGCAATGCTCGCAACATTCTTAGGGTTACTGGTCACCTGTGGTTGTTGTCTCATTCCTTGTGCCAGAGGATTGTTGGTAAAGGTAATAACGAGGGCAGTGGACCCCGGAGCGGTGGTTCCGGTGTTTCAGTGTCCACTGATAACCTCGTAGTAACTGAGGGGGCTGAGGAGTGACACAACACCAGGTGTGGTGAGCTTCCAAAAGAAAGCTCAAGAGAGGGAATGTGGAGATACAGAAATTATTTTATTGCTACGATATAACCTGCATTATTAACAGTGCCGTAATAATATACCTTACAGCACTGATATTGTATTAAAGATGTTTGCCACCATATTAACCTTTATTACAGGTGCAGCCATAATCATTTTATACACACATTGCATTTTTGTGCTCATTCAGAGTTGATGTTCAGTCTATTATATGTCTTCACAATCTATTGTGTAAGTGACTGGAGCATAGAAGGACTGCATACACGCTTGAAATTCATTTAGCTTCTTACCCCTTTTGCTTTAAAGGTATTCTCAAATGTATTTTTAGCAGAAAACGTGTGCTAATGTGATGTTGCCATACTTCTTCTCCTGTGTGTGTTTTAATAAACTCATCGTTTGATCTTCTGGGCATCCGTTGGTTTGTTTCATTGCTCAACATTGCTTGGTTTCGCGACACAAACTAAGTCAAAACTATTAAACACCTACGCAGCCTGTGCCAGGGATCTGTGTCAGCCGATCCCTGGGACTGTGCACTAAACTTTCTGATCACATAAACTAAGCCAAAACCATTAAATACCTAACCAGTCTGCACCAGGGTTCTGTGTCAGCTGATCCCTGGGACAGTGCACTAAACTTCATGAACAAATAAACTAAGAGAAAAACATTAAATACCTATCCAGCCTGCACCAGGGTTCTGTGTCAGCTGATCCCTGGGACAGTGCACTAAACTTCATGAACAAATAAACTAAGAGAAAAACATTAAATACCTATCCAGCCTGCGCCAGACATCTGTGTCAGCTGCTCCACGCGACCGAGCACTTAAGGTTTACATCAAATAAACTAAGAGAAAAACATTAAATACCTAACCAGCCTGCGCCAGACATCTGTGTCAGCTGCTCCACGCGACAGAGCACTTAAGGTTTACATCAAATAAAGTAAGACAAAAATATTAAATACCTAACCAGCCTGTTCATGGGATCTGTGTCAGCTGATCCCTGCGACCGAGCACTTAAAGTTTATATCAAAAAAATTAAACCAAAACCATTAAATACTTAACCAGCCTGCACCAGACATCTGTGTCAGCTGATCCCTTGGACCATACACTAAACTTTCTGATCAAATAAACTAAGTCTAAACCATTAAATACCTAGCCTGCCTTTTATCAGGGATCTGTGTGAGCTGATCCCTGGGACCGTGCACTGAAGTTTTACATCAAATAAACAAAGTTTAAACCATTAAATACCTAACCAACCTGTGCAAGGGATCTGTGTCAGCTGATCCCTGGGACGGTGCACTGAAGTTTTAGATCAAGAAAACTAAACCAAAACCATTAAGTACCTAACCAACTTGTGCCAGGAATCTGTGTCAGCTGATCCCTGCGACGGTGCACTGAAGTTTTAAATCAAATAAACTGATCCAAAACCATTAAATACCTAACCAGCCTGCACCAGACATCTGTGTCAGCTGATCTTAGGCACCATGCACTAAACTTTCTGATCAAATAAACTAAGCCAAAACCATTAATAACCTAACCTGCCTGTGCCAGGGATCTGTGACAACTGATCCCTGGGACAGTGCACTGAAGTTTTACATCAAATAAAGTGAAACAAAACCATTAAATACCTACGCAGCCTGTTCATCTGATCTGTGTCAGCTGATCCCTGGGACCGAGCAGTGAAGTTTTATATCAAATGAACTAAACCAAACCCATTAAATACCTAACCAGCCTGTTCATGGGATCTGTGTTAGCTGATCCCTGGGACCGTGCACTGAAGCTTTACATGAAATAAACTCAACCAAAACCATTAAATACCTAACCATCCTGTTCATGGGATCTGTGTCAGCTGATCCGTGGGACAATGCACTGAAGTTTGACATCAAATAAAGTTAACCAAAACCATTAAATACCTACGCAGCCTGTTCATGGGATCTGTGTCAGCTGATCCATGGGACTATGCACTGAATTTTTACATCTAATAAACTAAGCCAAACCATTAAATACCTAAGCAGCCTTTGCCAGGGATCTGTGCCAGCTTATCCGTGGGACAGTGCACTAAACCTTTTGATTACATAAACTAAGACAAAAACAATATATACCTAACCAGCCTGTGCCAGGGATCTGTGTCAGCTGATCCGTGGGACTATGCACTGAATTTTTACATCTAATAAACTAAGCCAAACCATTAAATACCTAACCAGCCTGTGACAGGGATCTGTGTCAGCTGATCCCTGGGACAGTGCACTAAACCTTTTGATTACATAAACTAAGACAAAAACAATATATACCTAACCAGCCTGTGCCAGGGATCTGTGTCAGCTGATCCGTGGGACTAGGCACTGAAGTTTTACATCAAATAAACTAAACCAAAACCATTAAATACCTAACCAGCCTGTTCTTGGTATCTGTGTCAGCTTATCCAAGGGACCGTGCACTGCAGTTTTACATCAAATAAACTAAATCAAAACCATTAAATACCTATGCAGCCTGTTCATGGGATCTGTGTCAGCTGATCCGTGGGACCATGCACTGAAGTTTTACATGAAATAAACTAAGCCAAAACCATTAAATACCTAACCAGCCTGTTCCAGGGATCTGTGTCAACTGATCCGTGGGACTAGGCACTGAAGTTTTACATCAAATAAACTAAACCAAAACCATTAAGAACTGTTGTGGGATTTCTCTTTAGTGTATTGTCCTTTAATGTATTGTATTGCTTTCATGTTACTTAGTTTAGTATGTGTGGTTCACACCTCATTCACGCTGGGAAACAGACGGTGAGAAACTGGTGAATTTCTCCCAGGATGCGGAAGCTCACACAGGAAGGCTTGACCCCAGAGTGGGGGAGATTCACACAGGTGATAGAGAGTCTGTCTGTTTAGAGCCAAGGTGTGAACTGCAACTGTAAAAGCCTTTTGTTCTGTGACTGTGTATAAAAAGGACCTGAACTGTTCATTGTCAGAGACGACTTTCAGTGCCCCCTGACTGACGTCCCTCCTCATGCATGAGATAGCTGAAATAAAGGTGTTGTTACAACTCATCCCGTCTGCAGGCTTTGGTAATTAAAATTTCCACAACAGTTTGGCGCTGCGAGCAGGGTGATCCAATGTTCTCGCTGAAGGACGGCTCTGGGACGGAGTGACACCCCCTAGCATCTTCTAAAAGATCCTAACTTCTTCAAAGGAGAATGGGGGTGGCGGTGTTCGTTCCTTGGTCCGTAGAAGGCAAGGAACTTCACGGGGGATGCCTCGTGTAGTAATATGGGATCTAGATCCAGTAAGGCAGCCAGCGGAGCCGGATTAGCAGCTCGAGAGGCGGCTGCGGCAAGCGCTCCACGAGGTGGCCAGGGACAAAACTCAATATTTGACTCTATGGTTAAGAAATGGGGAATTGGGTGTATGAAATATGTTGTTAAGTGGCAAAAAGTCAACGGGTTTCCTGAAAACGGATCGCTGAGTGTTAACCAGTTAAAGAAAATAGAGGAACAGTTGCGAGAGGAAGAAGCAAAATTATTGGAAAAAGGAAAAGTTAGGACCGTAGATCTGCGTAGAGTAAGCGATGAGAAGGAATGCTTGAAAATGTGGATAGGGGAAGCAGAAAGAAGAGAAAACAAAGCAGCTCTGAAAGAATTACCTAGAGAAGTGCGTGGAAGGGAGGCTGACGCAGAATCTTCCTCAGCGCCTCTTCCACCTCCGTATAACACAGAGAACAAAACATCATTTCCCTGTTCACGCACTGTTTGTGCTTCCCCAGTACAGGCTGTTTTACAGGGCCTGAAAGCCGATGCGGACCTGGACTCCTTTCCCTCCCTATCCCGCTCTGCACCACGCGCCTCATCGCCAGAGGATGCAAGCTCCAATTCCGCTACTGAGGAGCGACAGCCCCACCAGGATGAAGCGGAAATAGTGACACTCAGATCCGACACAGCGCTCAGCCAAACGCGGAGCGCGTCGCGAGCTGAAAACGCGCCGCGAGCTGAAGCCACGAAAACACAGCAACGGAGAGCGGTGAGAGGAATGAACAGAAATAAGGACAGCCGCCATGGATATTACGCCCTGCCTTTTGCCACGGATCAGCCTGAATATTCTCTCACTGATGACAAGCGGGACGATACAGACGACGCAGACAGCAGCGAGGAGGTTGAAAAGTTCCAGACCGGGCAGAGAACGCGGAGACAGCGACAGGTGAAAGGAGAAAGCCTGCAGCTCCCGATGGTGGAAGTGGCGGGACCCGAGGGACCTATTTTAGTTCACAGACCGTGGACACAGTCAGACATCGCTGACGCCACAAGCCATCTACCTGACCCCCTCATGTCGGGTGCAAAGTTCGGTGAGCACCTCCTAATTTTCTGCCAAGAATATCGTCCCACGGGTCAAGAAATTAGACGCGCAGTGGCAGGCAAGCTGAAGCCATGCGACCTGAGGAGAATATCACCTCACTTGCCTGATCCTATACTGAGGATGCGACACCTGACCTATGAGCATGGAGAAAACCTTGAATATTGTACTGCAGTCACCCACCTGATGGATAAGCTAAAGGAGGTTTTCCCAGATAAAGTGGACATGTCAAAGATTCAGGCTTGCAAGCAAAGAAAGGATGAATCTGTGGACGATTTCATACATCGCATGACAACTGTGTTTGAAGCTAATGGTGGAATACCCAAAGATGACATGACGCGCGCCTCCGCCTCCACATATGAGCATAATCTCTGCGGCCACATTTTCCGGGGACTGAGATCAGATGTGGCAGCCGAGGTAAAGCATTCGTACATGGGGGGAGAAGATGAGCCACGGCTAACGGAGCTACGACGCCATGCCCGCCACGCTCAGAGCCACCTGGATAAGAAGAAAAGCAAAAGAGAGGAAAAACAGAATGCCGACCTCCATAATGCCACCCTAACACTGTATAAAGCCGTGGCAAACCCGCACGGAGGTTTCCACAACAGAGACAGTTGTCGTGACCGAAGTGGGGAGAACAGACGGGACCGAGGACATTATCAACAACAACAGCAGTCAAGACGAGATCGGGACGCCTGTTTTGTCTGTGGGGACTATGGACATTGGCGAGGAACCTGTCCTAACCGTGGCTGTCGTGGAAATAGGCAGCAACAACAACAAAATTACCAAAGGCCGAGCCCACGGTGGGAGCAAGCGGACTGAGACCGGGGGGAAAGGACGCCAGAATACGCTTCAGGCTGTGGTTTGCCCACCTCATCAGAACAGGGAAGTGAAAATCACACACACATACACACACCCATTGATGTAGAAAGTGTTTCACACACACACACACACACACACACACACACACACACACACACACACACTTTAATACATCACACTTTGAGCATGAAGAGCAGGTCTCTTTGTCACCAGCTGGTACATATGTACATTTAAATAGCGCGCCTTATAAATCACTGCCCTTGTATAAAATGTTAGTTTGTAACCAGGAAGTAGAATTTCTTGTAGATTCCGGGGCCACTCACTCTGTACTACGCTCAGATTCTCTCTCACCCCAGCCCGTGCTGGGTGAGAAGTTCACTCATTCTGTGTCCGCATCAGGAACCCTACAGAGAGAAAATTTCACCATACCCCTGTGTTGTGTAGACGGACAGGGTAGAAAATTCACACACCAGTTTCTGTGGTCAGACCTGTGCCCTGTCAATTTGCTTGCCAGAGATTTGATGTGCAAACTGAAAATAAGTTTAATCTCCTGCTATAATGGCATCACAACCACGCAATCTGACTATGATTATACGATGGTGAAATATAACCCCGTGACTCCAGCTTTCGCTTACGGGTGGAAGCTGGAGGAGGGGCCGCTTGTTACAGAATTCATACAAGCGACTCGCAACTGCATGCCTCCAGATGTCTGTTTTATGGCTCCTGGAGAGTTGAGTTGCACGTCTCACTTTTCTCTCCATGGCCCTGATGACAGTTATGAGGAAGGATGGTGCAGAACCGAAAATGATTTACTAACTGTGGCATGTATGTTTTGGAGCTCCACATTTGTTGCGCTTGCGATTTCTCTCACTGATAAGCAAAGAAACATGTTTACTATGGATGCATCCGTCCCACATGTTCCCCTGGCAAAAGCTCACAGCGGCCAGTGGGAAGACATGGGAGAATTTATGCACCGGTGCTACCGCACTTGCGATAGCGAGCCTACAGAGGATCCCACAGTGTTGTTTTCTCGAGAAATGAAAGCCTACAGAAAAAACGTGACGCATACAGTCCATTGTGTCCGCTCAGTTGAGCTAGTGAACATAGCTGTCTCACATTGTCTGCTTCAAACGACACCTCCTCTAAACTCCCCACACCCCCTGCTGACAGAGGTGCCTGACAGCCTGTGGGCCTCATCTAAGTATGATGTAGGCCTAATTAAAGATTGTGAGCCTGTTGTAATCACTCCAAAGTCCTCTTTTAGACCATGCCAAAGACAATATCCTCTGAAACAGGAAGCCATAGAGGGAATTACTCCTGTGTTTGAATCCCTGTTAAAGGCCGGAGTAATTATCCCATGCCCCACCTCTCCGGTTCGCACTCCACTATTCCCTGTGAAGAAAATCAGAGGACCAAATGAACCTGTTGAGTGGCGGTTTGTGCAGGACTTACAAGCTGTGAACAAGGCTGTAATCCCCAGAGCCCCCGTGGTTCCGAACCCCCACACCATTTTGTCCCAAATACCATCTGATGCTATGTGGTTTACTGTTGCTGACCTGACTAATGCATTCTTCTCTGTTCCAGTTCACCCAGATAGCCAGTTCTGGTTTGCTTTTGAGTTCCAGGGAAAGGCTTACACATTCACTCGGTTGTGTCAAGGCTACTGTGAGTCCCCCACGATTTTGAATGCTGCCTTAAGAGACTCTCTGTCAGACTTGATCCTCTCCGAAGGCACAGTGTTACTGCAATATGTCGATGATCTGCTACTGTGTGCACCCACACAAGAGCAGTGTCTGGCAGATTCTCTCACTTTACTGACACATTTGCATCACAAGGGCCACAAAGCTAGTAAGTCAAAACTGCAGTTTTGTAAAGAGCAAGTCACATTCTTAGGGCATGTGATTTCTTACAACTCTCACCAGATTTCCTCCAAGAGGGTGGAAGCTGTGATGACCATTCCAAAACCCCACACCAAAAAACAGATGATGTCATTCCTAGGAACCACATCATACTGCCGCAATTTCATTCCACACTACTCCTCTGTGGAGGCTCCACTTACTGCGCTCCTTCATGGTGCAAGTCTGTCAGCCAATGATTGCATTTCTTGGACACCAGAGGCTGAAGCTGCCTTCACTTCCTTGAAACAGCTGCTGCAAACGTTTTAGCGCTTCCAGACCCATCCAAACCATATACACAAATGGTGGATGAAAAGAATGGGTTCATGTCTTCTGTTCTTTTACAGCAGCATGGTGATCCACTTCGCCCGGTGGGTTATTACTCTTCCAAGCTTGACCCAGTAGCTGCAGGACTGCCTGGATGCCTACGAGCAGTAGCTGTGTGTGAGAAGGCCGTGCTCGCCTCACGTGACATTGTAGGGTACTCTCCTCTGACAGTGCAGGTACCCCATGCAGTTTCTCTCATTTTGCTTGAGCAGAAAACTTCACACCTTTCTGCAGCTCGCTGGCTCAGGTACTCTTCCATACTGCTTGACATGCCCAACATCACAGTGAAACGATGCACAACACTTAACCCAGCCACTCTTCTCCCCACGCGAGAGGATGGTGAACCACACAGCTGCACTGCTGTATTGGGTGAAACTTGTACACCTCGGATTGACTTGTTAGATGTTCCCATCGAGAACTCTGACATAGTGTTATATGTAGATGGCTTCTCCTCACGTGATTCACGTGGAACTAACCGGGTGGGTTTTGCTGTGTGTTCTGATCATGCCACTCTCGTTTCAGGCTTGTTGCCCAGACACCTCTCAGCACAGACTGCGGAACTTGTGGCGCTCACAGAAGCCTGTAAACTTACGGAGAGTCAGTCAGTCACCATCTACACTGACTCTCGCTACGCGTTCGGTGTGGTGCATGATTTTGGCGCCTTGTGGAGGCACAGAAAGTTCCTGAAATCTGATGGGAAGCCCATCCTCAATAATAACCAGGTAGCAGCGCTGCTGGATGCCATCCTCCTGCCTGCTCGCATTGCTGTAGTAAAGTGCGCAGCACACACAGGTAAAACTGATTGCAGCAGCCAAAGCAGCAGCCGAAGGAGGCCTACCCTTCCAACTTGTCTTGGCACCACTGTCCACACCTAACCTCGCTGATCTTCCTGCTGCATAGTGTATAGGAATTTCTTTCAACTGATGTACTAATCACATTATTTTATTGTATTATGCCTTGGTGCCACTGGATTTTAACATGTCTGACACCCATACTGTAAGAGGGAAGTTGGGGGGGAGCAGACCACTCCACAGGAAGAGTCTTTTGTCTCTTCCAGGACTTTGGGAGGTAGCAAGGGAGTGTAAACCTTAAGGTGTGAAACAGCTGTGTACTGCCTTTTGTTCCTGGAGAATGTGTTTAAACGGAGAGCCATGCTACTCTCGGTGAGACTCTGCTGTCCCTACCCCGCGGACATGCAAGCCCTCCACAAGCTTGTTTGTATGTCTTTGTGTGTTTGAGTTAAAGAATGTTAGCTACCGCTCATCTGCAGGCTTTATTTAAGTGGAAAAAACTTCCACAACAGAATGGCGCTGTGAGCAGGATGGTCCGTGTGGTCGCTGAACAACGGTTCCGTGGATGGGCTGATCACCCCTGAGGAAAAAGGTACCTTTGTCCTACCAGCTGTTGAAGCAAAGGAAATGGAGGAGTCACGGAGCCGTGTGTTTCAGTCACCACCGAGACCATCGATTTTGAGGGGACTCCTGCAGATGGGTGAGTTGTAGCTAACTTTGTATACAGTCATGGAGAGTTTTTTGTCTGGCTGAGCGGTGAAGTGCCTGCTGCTCCGGAGTTCGAGTCTCCGGAGGGAAAATCCTGGGGTTCGAGTCCCCAGGCTTGTGTTCGGTTCCGGTGTTGTGCAAAAGAAAAGCAGTTGTCTGCCAGAGTAATTGCAAAAACACTGGTCCATCACAGGGAACGGTGGTTCGAGTCCACCGTTGATAATCACGTCTGCACAATACAGTGTGTGGAGTGACGGTATTTTAGCACTTTTCTGCCGGTAAGGGAAGAAGGCCATTGCAGAGGACGCTCTGAATGTAAATATGGGATCTAGATCCAGTAGCAGCGGACGTTGCACCGAGCGGCCAGGGACAAAACTCAATGTGTGACTGTATGTTAAGAACTGAGTAAATGTGTGGTGTGTAAGATTGCAGAGAATGGATGTGTGGGAAAAGTTGTTGTGTGTGTGTAAAAAAAAAAAAAAAAAAAAAAAGAACAGAGAAAAATGGGGTTCAAAATGTTGAAAATGGGGAACAAAACAAGGACAAAAGAAAAAAGAAAAAAGAGAGGAGTGTAGAAATGTGTGTAAAAGTTGTTTCCAACTAGCGGGAGACGGTGGTACTGCAGGCTACCAGCTCCCCTAGGGTGGACACACAAAAATTTCTTTTTTTAGCAGACTTGATGAAAATAAGCAAAAATAGGAAGAGGGTTTAGTGATTTTCAGTGTAGAACAACTACAATCTCTCTGGGTTTTTAAGAAAGGGGAGTACAGAACCAGAGAGGGGAGACGTGTTGTTTTAAGCAATGAGAAGAATGATCAAAATGTCTCAGTGTGTCACTTGCAGGTGAAGAGCAGACCCGGATCAATTTTCCACGTTCAGCAGTCGGGAAAAATTATAGGTCAACACCATTAGAAACACTCAAGCCAAGTTCTGGCTGAATTGTTTTACAGCTTAACTTCCATGTCTTTGTCACCCTGAGAACACAAGCTCCAAGAATCTCTCCCTGAAGACAAGAAATGCAGTTCCAGTACAACGAGATGGATCTCAAGAGCTCACAGCAGTGTCCTGAGCAGTGAAGAAAAGGTCCAGCAGCAGCAGCAAACAGCTGTGCAAGACAGCGACAGCAAGGAGAAAAATGGCATCATCATGACTGGATGGATGGATGTGCATTTCCAACGAGCTGCAACTTCACTGTGTGTGAATGGACTTTTGAAAAGACTGTCTGAGTTGGACATTTGCCACCTTTGGAGCAAAATGGCAAGATGAGACAGTGGACAACACAGGACAAAGCTGAAAGACAACTGACTCTCACTGGACTGCTGCAAGGGGGAGAGATGAGACCACAGTGGAAGGAGCAGGGGAGAACATGGCTGTTTTAGTGTGGGGAATGAAATTTGGGTTTAGGAAACTGGGGAGAAAAAGACTGCCTTGCGTGGAGAATTGAAAAGTGTCTGGAGCACCGCAAAGAGGAGAGGTACACAAAATTACACAAACAGAAAAATGCATTAATCCTACTAACACAAACACACACACAATGAAGCTCATGAAGACCAAATAGCATTTTAAGCATGCATTGCTGTTACCATCATCTTGTCCGGTTCACTTAGTGGGTTAAGAAGTGATACATAGACTAGTGAACTAGTATTATTTTGGGGAAGGATGATTGAATCATTGCAGGGGTGAACAGAATGATGCAGGGGGGTCAGATGAGTGGGGACTAATAGATTATTGAGTTTCTTGTTTCTGATGTGTGGGGGAGGTCTTATCATGGCACACATCTGGGTCCATGGGGGAAAACAAAACTCAGTATCTAATAGAATATTGTTGTGTGAGGTGTGACTGGTGGATGAAAGTTTTGGGGATTTACTTGGCTGATGCATTTTCTTTGCATTTTCCTTTGGTACCACTTTGAAACTGCCAATTAGTTTTGTTTTGATCTATAATTCTAAGAGAGTATGCTTAGACATCTTCTAAAAAGAGGCCTTCATATTTTTTGATTTTTAACAGTGCACTGAGATTTTTGTTTGGCAATTTTCTCTTTTGAAGCAGGCCTGCAATATCGGGATCGAAAGCGCTACACAACATGTTGAACAATCGCAAGTGAGTTTCTCCAAAAATTTAAATGGGCTCGGGAGAAAGCCACTTATTTGGGACAATCAGAAAACAAGTCCCTGCCAAAAAGGATTCAGCGAGGTAATCCAGTCTAAATTCTTTTTTCTTTTTTTGAAATGACGTCATTGCTGGCAGTAGAAACTTCTTGCGTCACGAGAGGTTTTACTGTCAGCAAATAAAAAAATGGGGACTGACTGGACTGACAAAAGCATTGACTGAATTGACACCAGTATGCAAGATTGCACCTCCACCTTGACCTGACAAAAGGGTGGATGTATGTATGTTTCTTTTTACAGGAGCAGAAAGATGACAGCAACAGGTTGCGTGACCTTTGGGGCATGCAGACTTAACCTTAAATCGCCACTTTCTGTGTCTTTGAATTTACCAGCAGTGTGTTATTCATGACCTTGTATTGTTTACAGTGCAGAGGTCACTGTGGGAAAGTGTGCATACAGATGCGCTGCGCTAACATCTATTTTTCCACAGCAGAGGGCTAATCATATGATCCAATCACATGATTTACAGCAGGACACACCGCTGGCTAATGTTTTACCTTTTCTTAAGACAGGGCCTGGAGTGAAACTACTCCAGGGGAGAATCCCTGGGAATTTTTAAGTGACAATGCACAACTTCATTGTGCATGTCTAATTGTGCTAAGCTGACATAGGGCAAAAGAGGGTTTTCCGTGGAAGCTTTCATTTTTAAGTGTCTGTGAAGGTTCTCAGTCATCCAGGTCATCGTAGTCTAAGGAGCTTGGAAAGAAAAGCGTCTGGACTTCTTAAAGTTGCTTGAAGACGTTTCACCTCTCATCCGAGAAGCTTCTTCAGTTCTAAGGTCAAATGGCCGAGAGTCCCAGATTTAAACCCAGTGGGAGTATCCCCCCAAAGAGGGACAAAGGACCCCCTGGTGATCCTCTAATCACATGAGCCAAGGTGTGAAAGCGGGTGTGGGACCTAATCAGCCAGGGTTTCGGGTGAGCTCATTGTTAAACCTGGCCCCACCCTATCATGTGAATTCCTGAGGTCAGATGGCCCAGAATGTGAGTGGGCGTTAAGGCGTCTGGGAAGGGATCTCAAAACTGGATTATAGATGGCAGACAATTGGTGTCGTAAACCACCGCCTCTGTTCAAAGATGGTCGCTCACAGTGGACATAGATGGCCTCTTTCACTCCTCTTTCAAACCATCTGTCCTCTCTGTCCAAAATGTGAACATTGGCATCCTCGAAAGAGTGACCTTTATCCTTAAGATGCAGATGGACTGCTGAGTCTTGTCCCGTGGAGGTGGCTCTTCTATGTTGTGCCATGCGCTTGTGAAGTGGCTGTTTGGTCTCTCCAATGTAGAGGTCTGGGCATTCCTCGCTGCACTGTACAGCATACACCACGTTGTTAAGTCTGTGTTTTGGAGTTTTGTCTTTCGGGTGAACCAGTTTCTGTCTGAGTGTGTTGCTGGGTCTGAAGTACACTGGGATGTCGTGCTTGGAGAAAACTCTCCTGAGTTTCTCTGATACACCAGCTACATAGGGGATGACAACGTTGTTGCGTCTGTCTTTCTTATCCTCCCTCGCTGGTGTCTGATCTTCTTTTCTGTGCATCTTTGCTGACTTCATGAACGCCCAGTTGGGATAACCGCATGTTTTGAGTCCTTCCTTTACATGTGTGTGTTCCTTCTTTTTCCCTTCAGGCTTAGAGGGAACATGTTCTGCCCGGTGGTGTAGGGTCCTGATTACTCCAAGTTTGTGTTCCAGAGGGTGATGGGAGTCAAAGAGGAGGTACTGGTCCGTGTGTGTGGGCTTCCGGTAAACTTCAATGTTGAGGTTGCCGTTTTCTTCAATGTGCACAGCGCAGTCTAGGAAGGGCAAGCAGTTGTCCTTTGTGTCTTCCCTGGTGAACTTGATGTTTTTATCCACGGCGTTAATGTGCGCATTGAAGGATTCCACTTCTTGTGTTTTGATTTTGACCCAGGTGTCGTCTACATATCTGTACCAGTGGCTGGGTACTCTCCCTTTAAAAGAGCCAAGAGCCTTTCTTTCATTTTTAAATTACATTCATTTTTAAATTACATTCATTTTTAAATTACAGAGACCGTGACATGAGGGATATGGAAGGATTGACGCAGATACAGGCCACGACCGGGAGAGAACGCTTTCAACAGGACCAGTGAGAAGCACGGACCATCTGCAGGACAGCAGACAAACGACAGTGGGCTGCACCACCGGGCTTCCAAAGGATTGTCACGAGAAGATTTTGAACAGCGAAATCTTAAATAAAATGAAAAGTTTCTACGTTGACGTTGAGGAAGACAACTAAGGTGTACGACGTGCTCTGCCTTCAATCTACAGCCGCGTTGGAATGGAAATCGAGGGATGGAGAGAGCATGCCAAGGTCCAAAGGTGACAGCACAGAGGGAGATCAGCGTTGGAATTACAACTCTGTAAATGGCACAGACACCAGGAGCCATGATCGGGAACTGAGAATGACCATCTAATGCTTTTTCACTTTGCCATGCAAAGTACTTTGACACTCTGGAGAAGACCTTTCCTCTGTATCATTGTTGTAGCCATTTGCATGTGAGAGCTTAGATTGGGGGGAAGATTAAAGATGAACAAAGGGTGGTGGGAGAACAGTGCAGTGAGGATACACAGTGTGAAACTCCTTTAAGTGTAAAATAATGTTGATGTGATGTACAGAATGTTGGGAAAGAAATTCTGGTTTTAATGTGATTCTTGATTTAAGAATCAAAGGGTGGGATTGTATAGGAATTTCTTTCAACTGATGTACTAATCACATTATTTTATTGTATTATGCCTTGGTGCCACTGGATTTTAACATGTCTGACACCCATACTGTAAGAGGGAAGTTGGGGGGGAGCAGACCACTCCGCAGGAAGAGTCTTTTGTCTCTTCCAGGACTTTGGGAGGTAGCAAGGGAGTGTAAACCTTAAGGTGTGAAACAGCTGTGTACTGCCTTTTGTTCCTGGAGAAGGTATTTAAACGGAGAGCCATGCTACTCTCGGTGAGACTCTGCTGTCCCTACCCCGCGGACATGCAAGCCCTCCACAAGCTTGTTTGTATGTCTTTGTGTGTTTGAGTTAAAGAATGTTAGCTACCGCTCACCGCTCATCTGCAGGCTTTATTTAAGTGGAAAAAACTTCCACAACAATAGTCATTTGCCTGCCAGCCAGAGAAAACTCTCTGGCGCAGACATGGCTGCACACTGGTCGAATCGTGCAGACAGCAGTGCAGTGGCAAAAGCCCTCCTGTCAGAAATCATTCCCAGGTTGGGCATCCCAGGGAAAATCACAAGTGATAATGGTACTCACTTTGTGAACCAGGCATTGAAGGAGATCAGCAAGCAACTAGGTTTCAAATTGCAAACACACTGTGCATATCACCCACAATCTGGAGGTGCTGTGGAGAGAATGAACGGCTCCTTAAAATCCAAGCTGGTAAAGTGCTGTGAAGAAACTGGCCTCACATGGCCAAAAGCACTTCCCCCCGTGCTGATGTATGTGCGCACGCGAACCAGACCTCCAGTACACCTCAGTCCTTATGAGGTGTTGTATGGACGACCCGCCAGAGTGGGGGCAGAACCCCCCAAATGGACTGGCATGTCCACAGAGTTGTGCAACAGCGAAATGATTGTGTACTGTCAAAATCTCTCCAGTACTCTCTCGCAGGTACACCGAGCAGTGAAAGCAGCCCTGCCCAGGCCAGCAGAAGGACCCCTGCACCCGTTCAAACCAGGGAACTGGGTGCTAGTGAAGGATTTCAGGAGGAGACACTGGAAGGCAAAGCGGTGGCTGGGTCCATTCCAAGTGCTACTGACCACACAAACAGCGGTAAAGGTTGGAGAACGACTGACTTGGATCCACGCCAGCCACTATAAGCTGTTTGGAGGAGAACCACCCAGAACGGATGAGCAACTAGAAAAGACAAACGGGGCAGAATAATCCCCGCACCTCATTCAGGCAGTAGGCAGTCCACCCTCTACCTGCAACAATGCAACAAGCCAGGAAGCAGCTCATCACTGGGGTAGCTCTGATGCCTTTTAGTGTGCTGATGATCGCCCTCTGGTGGAGCCTCTAGAGAGATCAGCAGCTGAGCACCATGCCACCATCCAAGGAGGTTCGTGCAACAGAAGAAGCAACCCACGAGCCACGGTGGGTCCTATGTGCTGCACATTCATTCCAAACAACACAGCCTCAGATGACACTGTAACCAGAGTCTTGGAAGGTTTGTGAACACTGCCATCCAAAACGACAGAGGACTCCGGCATCAATAACCCCTTAGACGGGTGGTTAAACAGACAGTTTGGGAAGTATAAGGCCATAGTGATGTCGTTGCTAATGTCCATAGCCACTTTTATTGCCATTCTCACATGCTGCGGTTGTTGTCTGATCCCATGCCTCCGAACCCTATTGAGTAGATTAATCACAGTGGCACTGACAAAAGAAAGCGAGTCTCCCAAATTGCAGCTTCCCCTATTGCAGGCTGAAGATTACATTGATGATAGCAAAAGCAAGGATGATTGTGATGAGTGAAATTATTTTCCTGACACTGTAAGAATGATGCATATTGTGTGCAATATTGCTGATGTAATTAACAGAATGTTAGGAAGAGAAATCCTTGGTACTAGTGATTGAGATGCAATCAAGAGGGTGGGAACTGTTGTGGGATTTCTCTTTAGTGTATTGTCCTTTAATGTATTGTATTGCTTTCATGTTACTTAGTTTAGTATGTGTGGTTCACACCTCATTCACGCTGGGAAACAGACGGTGAGAAACTGGTGAATGTCTCCCAGGATGCGGAAGCTCACACAGGAAGGCTTGACCCCAGAGTGGGGGAGATTCACACAGGTGATAGAGAGTCTGTCTGTTTAGAGCCAAGGTGTGAACTGCAACTGTAAAAGCCTTTTGTTCTGTGACTGTGTATAAAAAGGACCTGAACTGTTCATTGTCAGAGACGACTTTCAGTGCCCCCTGACTGATGTCCCTCCTCATGCATGATATAGCTGAAATAAAGGTGTTGTTACAACTCATCCCGTCTGCAGGCTTTGGTAATTAAAATTTCCACAACAATACCTAACCAGCCTGTTAATGGGATCTTTGTCAGCTGATCCAAGGGACCATGCACTGAAGTTTTACATCAAATAAACTAAACCTGTCATGATCCTGGGCCATGTTGGCCCAGTGTTCTTAGTTTTCGTTTGTTTTCTGTTTTGTTCTTTATTTTTGCCCTGGTTTCTAAGTTGTTCTGTTAAGATGCTCCTTATTTGATTACCCCCTCTGTGCTCCCCTGTGTATCTGTAGACCCTTGTTCCCCTCCTTGTGTTTTATTCCATTTTTCCCCAGCCCGTTATGTCGTGCACTCTCTCCTCCTGTCTGAACCTCTGTACTTCCTGTTTTACTTTGACAGTCTCCCCTCAGTGTTGCGTTTACTCCTGCCATGTCTTGTTATGATTATCAGTGTCACCTGTGTTCCCCGTGTGCTTCCACTTCCCTCGTTAACCCTCTGTGTATTTATGTCTGCTTCTCACTCAGTTCTGGGTCGCATTCTCCCTCATTCATGGCCGCGTGTTTCTCTGTGTACTAGTGTATTGTTTCCCATCACAACAGAGAGGCGAATCTGGCATTGATATATGACATCACAACAGAGAGGCGAATCTGGTATTGATATTTGACATCACAGCAGAGACGCGATTATGGCATTGATATTTGACATCACAGTAGAGAGGCAAATCTGGCATTGATATTTGTTTTCACAAGAGAGAGGCGAATCTGGCATTGAAATGTGACATCACAGCAGAGACTCGAGTCTGGTATTGATATGTGACATCACAACAGAGAGGCAAATCTGGCATTGATATGTGACATCACAACAGAGAGGTGAATCTGGTATTGATATTTGACATCACAGCAGAGACGCGAGTCCGGTATTGATATGTGACATCACAGCAGAGACGCGAGTCTAGTATTCATATGTGACATCACATCAGCGACTCGAATCTGGTATTGATATTTAACATCACAATACAGAGGCTAATCTGGCATTGATATTTGACATCACAATAGAGAGGAGAATCTGGTACTAATATTTGACTTCACAATAGAGTTTCAGTTTTAGTTTCAGTTTCACTTTTATTTCTATAGCACATTTAAAAGACCCAGGTACATCATAGTGCTTCACAGACGAGTCGCATTTCGGGGTTACAACAGTAAAGGAGCAGGAAAATACAATTATCAACAAAAGAAAATACTATTATAAGATGGTGATGTGGCAACAAGCATGAACCCGGGAAAAGTTAAAAACTAAGTTTTTTGGAAGTCAAGATTAAACAGGTGGGTTTTTAAACGTGATTTAAAGGATTGGATGGATTCCGACGCACGGACATCAATCGGCAAGCTGTTCCAGAGTTTTGGTGCGGCAAAAGCAAAAGCTCGATCCCCCCTACTCTTCCGTTGAGAGATTGGTTGCATTGAGAGCCCCTGGTTAGAGGATCTGAGTGCTCTCATGGGGATGTATAGGTCAAGGAGGTCGATTAAGTAGCTGGGTGCCAGGTTATTTAAAATTTTAAAAGTGTATAAAAGGATTTTAAAAACGATACGGTATTTGACGGGGAGCCAATGAAGGTTGGCGAGGATGGGTGTGATATGGTCATGTCTTCTGCTGCCGCTTAAAAGGCGTGCTGCAGCATACTGGACTAGTTGCAGGCGTTGGATGAGTGAAAGTTGGAGGCCTAAATAAAGAGAATTACAGTAGTCCAATCTCGAAGTAACAAGAGCATGAATGAGCTTTTCAAGGTCTTTATGTCGTAAGTAGGGCATTGCTTTAGAAAGTTGACATCACAGTTGACATTTTCACCACTGCAGCCACTTGCTTGTCTAATTTGAGAGAACTATCCAGCACTACTCCAAGGTTTCTGACAGTAAACGAAAGATGACTGGCATAGGATCCCAAGGTATCCGTTAGCTGTTTCAATGGGATGTGACTGTCAAAGATGATAATTTCTGTTTTGTTTTCATTAAGGGTGAGAGAGTTGTGCAGTAGCCAGTCTCTAATATAACGCAGGCAGGTGAAACAACTGCAATAGCGGGGACTGGAGATCCAAATCCAGAGGAAAATAGATATGGATATCATGAACATAACAGTGGAAAGAAATATTATGATTTCTGAAAAGAGAGGGGCGAATCTGGCATTGATATGTGACATCACATCAGAGACGCGAATCTGGCATTCATATTTCAAATCACAGTAGAGAGGCGATTCTAGGATTGATATTTGACATGACAACAGAGAGTTTATTCTCGCATTGATATGTGACAACACAATAGAGAGGCGAATCTGGCATTGACATTTGACTTCACAATAGAGAGGCGAGTCTGGTATTGATATGTGACATCACAATAGAGAGGTGAATCTGGCATTAATATTTGACATCACAGTAGAGTGGCGATTCTGGTATTGATAGTTGACATGACAATAGAGAGGCGAAACTGGTATTGATATTTGACATCACAACAGAGAGGCGAATCTCGCATTGATATGTGACATCACAATAGAGAGGCGAATCTGGCATTGATATTTGACTTTACAATTGAGAGGCGAATCTGGCATTGATATTTGACATCACAGCAGAGACGCGAGTCTGGTATTGATATGTGACATCACAGCAGAGACGCGAGTCTGGTATTGATATGTGACATCACAATAGAGAGGCGAATCTGGTATTGATATTTGACATCACAAGAGAGAGGCGAATCTCGAATTGATATGTGACATCACAGTAAAGAGGAGAATCTGGCATTGATATGTGACATGTCAATAGAGATGCAAATCTGGCATTGATATGTGACATCACAACAGAGAGGCGAATCTCGCATTGATAGTTGACATCACAACAGTAAGGGGAATCTCGCATTGATATTTGACATCACAACAGCGAGCCGAATCTGGAATTGATATTTGACATCACAACAGAGACACGAGTCTGGCATTGATATGTGACATCACATCAGAGACGCGAATCTGGTATTGATATGTGACATCACAGCAGAGAGACGAATCTGGTATTGATATGTCACACCACAGAAGAGAGGCGAGTCTGGTATTGATATGTGACATCACAGAACAGACACAAATCTGTTATTGATATGTGACATCACAACAGAGAGGCGAATCTGGCATTAATATTTTAATTCACAATAGAGAGGTGAATCTGGCATTGATATTTAACAAGAAAATAGAGAGGCGAATCTGGCATTTATATTTGACATCACAACAGAGACTCGAGTCTGGTATTGATATGTGACATCACCTCAGGGACACGAATCTGGCATTGAGATTTGACATCACAGCAGAGATGCGAGTCTTGTATTGATATGTGACATCACAGCAGAGAGAGGAATCTGGCATTGATATGTGACATCACAGCAGAGAGAGGAATCTGGCATTGATATGTGACATCACAGCAGAGATGCGATTCTGGCATTGATATTTGACATCACAACAGAGAGGTGAATCTAGCATCGATATGTGTCTTCACAATAGAGAGGAGAATCTGGCATTGATATTTGACTTCACAATAGAGATGAAAATCTGGCATTTATATTTGACATCACAATAGAGAGGCGAATCTGGCATTGATATTTGACATCACATCAGAGACGCGAATATGGCATTGATATGTGACATCACAATAGAGAGGCGATTCTGGCATTAATATTTGTTTTCAATATAGAGAGCCGAATCTGGCATTAAAATGTGACATCACAGCAGAGACTCCAATCTGGTATTGTTATGTAACATCACAATAGAGAGGCGAATCTCGCATTGATATTTGACATCACAACAGAGAGGCGAATCTGGCATTGATATGTGACATCACAATAGAGAGGCGAATCTGGTATTGATATGTCACATCACAACAGCGAGCCGAATCTGGCATTGATATTTGACATCACAACAGAGAGGTGAATCTCGCATCGATATGTGTATTCACAATAGAGAGGTGAATCTCGCATCGATATTTGACTTCACAATAGAGAGGACAATCTGGCATTGATATTTGACATCACAGCAGAGACGCGAATATGGCATTGATATGTGACATCACCAGTGGTGGGACTAACGCGTTATTAAGTAACGCGTTACAGTAACTACGTTATTATTGTGGTAACGAGCACGGTAACTAGTTATTATGCCAAAACCAGGAACGCGTTACTCGTTACTGGGATTTAGATAGGCTCGTTACTCGTTACTTCGTGTGGTTAATATCGCGGAGCTTCCACAGATTCAATAACATTAGCAAGTGGTGGAAGCCAGCAGGTGGATGAGGGAAAAGGGAGGCAAGAGGAGAGACCCGAAGCGGCCGCCGGTCCGAGTGTCAGGTGAACTGAACTTCAGGTAAGAAGTTATGACCTGCAGTCTATCTGGGTCAGATATAAACCAAGTTTATGTGCAGTTTATTTTCGTTGTGCTGACATTTTCGTACTGTGTGCTAGCTAGCATGACAGAGTTTCTATACAGCTGGGTGGGTGCTATGTTACTGATGTTGAACTTTATTTTGTTCATACGGTTAATTATTAGAGTTTCCAACCGTCCCCTAAAAAACAGAATCGTCTGGTATTCAGAGAAAATATTACGCGTTTCGTACTGAGGTGAAAAGGAACACAGTTTGTCCCGGACTTCAGCTACAATGAAAAAGACACAAAGCTGGAGCTGCACAGCTGCCTCTTCTTCTCTCATTCTCTCCCGTTTCTACTTCAATCACGAAACTGATCAATGATCAGCTGATCGGCTCTTCTCTCTCGTTTGTTTATCGCCCACTTTGTGCCAGAAAGAGGAAACCAGCAGATGTCGCGCTAAACAACAGCAGCACGTTTAAGCTTGATCAGCTGTTGTTAGAATTTATTTAATATTAATTTCTAGTATCAGCTGATGTTTGCTGGAGCCACAGCTGTAAAGCTGCTGGTCATGATGTCGGTTTGGATATGTGGTGAGAGGGAAACATGAAGATGAAACCAGGAGATGTCCTTACTGAATCATCAGAGCTGAACAGGTGATGGAGAAACAGGTTTACCTTTTAGGTGACATGAATGAGTTGAAGGGAAGTTATGAACTGTTTCTGAGAGACAAATAACACCAGGATCCTTTTCTAAGTAGCTGACAGCTGGTAACTGTGCAGGGGCGGGTCTAGCAAAGTGTTGCCAGGGGGCCAGGTAGGGCATTAACAGGGAAAGGGGGGACAAGGAAATACTTTTCTTTATTATTCTCATTTAAAATGTCTCGCTTTTAAAAAAAATAATTATCTGAGTCTTACAACAAATGATTGATAGATTGATACATATATACCACCAGAACAGTGTACATCACTGTCACAACAGCGTTTGTTTTCATTCAAAGGCTTTATGATTTTTCCTATAATGGTGGGCCGGTCTCTAGTCAAAATGCCCGGGACGATTTTCTTGTCCCAGTCCAGCTCTGTATGCAGCTCATCTGCAGTCTGGTGTTACCTACATCTTCCTATTCAGAAGGCAGAATTTCCAAGTTTTCAGTACAATCAAAAGCACCACGACTGCAGTTTTTGTGTTGGATGTAAAAAGCAGGCTAGAATCATGGCGGCGGTCAACGACGGTCCAGGCGTGGGATTTCTCTCGTGGAAATGTGCACATTATTTTTTCCTTTCTATTGGTAGGTGGCACAGTGCACTGTGGCAAGTAAGCAAGATAGAAGACTGGCAATCTGGCTGGGTATCCAGTTATGGAAGCAACACATTAACAAGAGAATTCTGAGTAAAACCAAAGTTACTTTCCCTAGTAACTAGTTACTTTGAAAGTAACGAGTAACTTGAAGTAACTGAGTTACTTTTTTAGAGAAGTAACTAGTAATGTAACTAAGTTACTAATTTAAAGTAACTTACCCAACACTGGACATCACAATAGAGAGGCGAATCTTGCATTGATATTTGACATCACAGCAGAGACGCGAGTCTAGTATTCATATGTGGCATCACATCAGCGACGCGAATCTGGCATTGATATTTGACATCACAGTAGAGAGGAGAATATGGTATTGATATTTGACAGCACAATAGAGAGGCGAATCTGGCATTGATATGTGACATCACATCAGAGAGACGAATCTTGCATTGATATGTGACATCACAATAGAGAGGCGAATCTGGTATTCATATTTGACAATACAATAGAGACACGAATATGGCATTGATATGTGACATCACAATAGACAGGCGATTCTGGCATTGATATTTGACATCACAATAGAGAGGCGAATCTGGCATTGATATTTGTTTTCACAATAGAGAGGCGAATCTGGCATTGATATTTGTTTTCACAATAGAGAGGCGATTCTGGCATTGATATTTGACATCACAAAAGAGAGGCGAATCTCGCATTGATATGTGACATCACAATAGAGAGGCGAATCTGGCATTGATATTTGACATCACAGCAGAGACGCGAGTCTGGTATTGATATGTGACATCACAATAGAGAGGCGAATCTGGCATTGATATTTGACATCACAGCAGAGACGCGAGTCTGGTATTGATATGTGACATCACAACAGAGAGGCGAATCTGGCATTAATATTTTAATTCACAATAGAGAGGTGAATCTGGCATTGATATTTAACAAGAAAATAGAGAGGCGAATCTGGCATTTATATTTGACATCACAACAGAGACTCGAGTCTGGTATTGATATGTGACATCACATCAGGGACACGAATCTGGCATTAAGATTTGACATCACAGCAGAGATGCGAGTCTTGTATTGATATTTGACATCACAACAGAGACGCGAATATGGCATTGATATGTGTCTTCACAATAGAGAGGAGAATCTGGCATTGATATTTGACTTCACAATAGAGAGGACAATCTGGCATTTATATTTGACATCACATCAGAGACGCGAATATGGCATTGATATGTGACATCACAATAGAGAGGCGATTTTGGCATTAATATTTGTTTTCAATATAGAGAGGCTAATCTGGCATTAAAATGTGACATCACAGCAGAGACTCCAATCTGGCATTGATATGTGACATCACAATAGAGAGGAGAATCTGGTATTGATATTTCACATCACAACAGCGAGCCGAATCTGGCATTGATATTTGACATCACAGCAGAGACGCGAATATGGCATTGATATGTGACATCACAATAGAGAGGCGAATCTCGCATTGATATTTGACATCACAGCAGAGACGCGAGTCTAGTATTCATATGTGGCATCACATCAGCGACGCGAATCTGGCATTAATACGTGACATCACAATAGAGAGGCGATTCAGGTATTGATATGTGACATCAATGTAGAGAGGCGAATCTTTCATTGATATGTGACATCACAATAGAGAGCTGAATCTGGCATTGATATTTAACATCACACTAGAGAGGTTCGTCTGACATTGATATGTGACATCACAACAGAGAGGTGAATCTGGCATTGATATTTAACATCACAGTAGAGAGGTTCGTGTGACATTAATATGTGACATCACAATAGAGAGGTGAATCTGGCATTGATATTTAACATCAATGTAGAGAGGTTCGTCTGACATTGATATTTGACATCACAATAGAGAGGCGAATGTGGCATTGATATTTGACATCACAGCGGAGACGGCGGTTTGGTATTGATATGTGACATCAATGAAGAGAGGTTCGTCTGACATTGATATTTGATCTCACAATAGAGAGGCGATTCTGGCATTGATATATGTTTTCACAATAGAGAAGCGAATCTGGCATTGATATTTGACATCACAATAGAGAGGCGATCCTGGCATTGATATGTGACATCACAATCGAGAGGCCAATCTGGCATTCATATTTGACATCACAGTAGAGAGGTGAATATGGCATTGATATGTGACATCACAATAGAGAGGCGATTCAGGTATTGATATGTGGCATCACAATAGAGAGGCGAATCTGGAATTGATATTTGTTTTCACAATAGAGAAGCGAATCTGGCATTGATATGTGACATCACAATAGAGAGCTGGATCTGGCATTGATATTTAACATCACAATAGAGAGGCCAATCTGGCATTGATATTTGACATCACAATAGAGAGGCCAATCTGGCATTGATATTTGACATCACATCAGTGAGGCGAAGCTGGAATTGATATTTGACATCACAATAGAGAGGTGAATCTGGAATTGATATTTGACATCACAATAGAGAGGCCAATCTGGCATTGATATTTGACATCACATCAGTGAGGCGAAGCTGGAATTGATATTTGACATCACAATAGAGAGGCGAATCTGGAATTGATATTTGACATCACAATAGAGAGACGAGTCAGGCATTGATATTTGACATCACATCAGTGAGGCGAAGCTGGAATTGATATTTGACATCACAATAGAGAGGCCAATCTGGCATTGATATTTGACATCACAATAGAGAGGCCAATCTGGCATTGATATTTGACATCACAACAGAGACGCGAATATGGCATTGATATGTGTCTTCACAATAGAGAGGAGAATCTGGCATTGATATTTGACTTCACAATAGAGAGGACAATCTGGCATTTATATTTGACATCACATCAGAGACGCGAATATGGCATTGATATGTGACATCACAATAGAGAGGTGAATCTGGCATTGATATTTAACATCAATGTAGAGAGGTTCGTCTGACATTGATATTTGACATCACAATAGAGAGGCGAATGTGGCATTGATATTTGACATCACAGCGGAGACGGCGGTTTGGTATTGATATGTGACATCAATGAAGAGAGGTTCGTCTGACATTGATATTTGATCTCACAATAGAGAGGCGATTCTGGCATTGATATATGTTTTCACAATAGAGAAGCGAATCTGGCATTGATATTTGACATCACAATAGAGAGGCGATCCTGGCATTGATATGTGACATCACAATCGAGAGGCCAATCTGGCATTCATATTTGACATCACAGTAGAGAGGTGAATATGGCATTGATATGTGACATCACAATAGAGAGGCGATTCAGGTATTGATATGTGGCATCACAATAGAGAGGCGAATCTGGAATTGATATTTGTTTTCACAATAGAGAAGCGAATCTGGCATTGATATGTGACATCACAATAGAGAGCTGGATCTGGCATTGATATTTAACATCACAATAGAGAGGCCAATCTGGCATTGATATTTGACATCACAATAGAGAGGCCAATCTGGCATTGATATTTGACATCACATCAGTGACGCGAAGCTGGAATTGATATTTGACATCACAATAGAGAGGTGAATCTGGAATTGATATTTGACATCACAATAGAGAGGCCAATCTGGCATTGATATTTGACATCACATCAGTGAGGCGAAGCTGGAATTGATATTTGACATCACAATAGAGAGGCGAATCTGGAATTGATATTTGACATCACAATAGAGAGACGAGTCAGGCATTGATATTTGACATCACATCAGTGAGGCGAAGCTGGAATTGATATTTGACATCACAATAGAGAGGCCAATCTGGCATTGATATTTGACATCACAATAGAGAGGCCAATCTGGCATTGATATTTGACATCACAACAGAGACGCGAATATGGCATTGATATGTGTCTTCACAATAGAGAGGAGAATCTGGCATTGATATTTGACTTCACAATAGAGAGGACAATCTGGCATTTATATTTGACATCACATCAGAGACGCGAATATGGCATTGATATGTGACATCACAATAGAGAGGCGATTTTGGCATTAATATTTGTTTTCAATATAGAGAGGCTAATCTGGCATTAAAATGTGACATCACAGCAGAGACTCAAATCTGGCATTGATATGTGACATCACAATAGAGAGGCGAATCTCGCATTGATATTTGACATCACAGCAGAGACGCGAGTCTAGTATTCATATGTGGCATCACATCAGCGACGCGAATCTGGCATTAATACGTGACATCACAATAGAGAGGCGATTCAGGTATTGATATGTGACATCAATGTAGAGAGGCGAATCTTTCATTGATATGTGACATCACAATAGAAAGCTGAATCTGGCATTGATATTTAACATCACACTAGAGAGGTTCGTCTGACATTGATATGTGACATCACAATAGAGAGGTGAATCTGGCATTGATATTTAACATCACAGTAGAGAGGTTCGTCTGACATTGATATTTGACATCACAATAGAGAGGCGAATGTGGCATTGATATTTGACATCACAGCGGAGACGGCGGTTTGGTATTGATATGTGACATCAATGTAGAGAGGTTCGTCTGACATTGATATTTGACCTCACAATAGAGAGGTGTTGTGGGATTTCTCTTTAGTGTATTGTCTTGCTTTCATGTTACTTAGTTTAGTATGGGTTGTGGGATCTCTTTTAATGTATTGTCTTGATGAAATGCTTTCATGTTACTTAGTTTAGTATGTCTGGTTCACACCTCATTCACGCTGGGAGACAGACGGTGAGAAACTGGTGAATGTCCCCCAGGAGACGGAAGCTCACACAGGAAGACTTGACCCCAGAGTGGGGGAGATTCACACAGGTGATAGAGAGTTTTCTGTTTAGAGCCAAGGTGTGAACTGCAACTGTAAAAGCCTTTTGTTCCATGACTGTTTATAAAAGGGACCTGAACTGTTCATTGGGAGAGACTACTTTCAGTGCCCCCTGACTGACGTCTCTCCTCATGCATGGGAAATAAAGTGTTGGGTTTTTAACCGCTCATCGTGTCTGCAGGCTTTGTTAAGAAATTTCCACAACAGTTTGGCGCTGCGAGCAGGGTGATCCAGTGTTCTCGCTGAAGGACGGCTCTGGGACGGCTGATCACCCCGAGGTAGCAAAACGCTTCGGTCCTGCCAGCTGTTTAAAAGCAAAGAGAAAGGCAGAGTCACAGAGCCTGTGCTTCAGCGACCACCGAGATCACCTTGACGAATCGAGGGGAACTCCTGGAGAACGGTGAGCTGTATCTACCATTTATACAAGTCACAAGAGTTTTTTGTCTGGCCGAAAAGGGGGGAGTACGCCTGCCGACCCCGGAGTTCGAGTCTCTGGGAGGAAAATCCTGGTGGTTTGAGGCCCCAGGCTTGTGTTGTGCACGGTCAATCACAAGGACATTGGCTCGGGCGCGCTGTTGGGGAGAAGCCGGCCCAGACCTGTGTTCGATCTAAGTACGCCACAGGGACAGCGGTTCGGGTATACTGTCGGAGTCCATTTCTGCATACTATAGTGCACGGAGTGGCGGTGTTCGTTCCTTGGTCCGTAGAAGGCAAGGAACCTCACGGGGGACGCCTCGTGTAGTAAAATGGGATCTAGATCCAGTAGAGCGGCAGACGTTCCACCAGGCGGCCGGGGACAAAACTCAATATTTGACTGTATGGTTAAGAAATGGGGAATTGGGTGTATGAAATATGTTGTTAAGTGGCAAAAAGTAAACGGGTTTCCTGAAAAGGGATCGCTGAGTGTTAACCAGTTAAAGAAAATAGAGGAACAGTTGCGGGAGGAAGAAGCAAAATTATTGGGGAAAGGGAAAGATAGGACCGTAGATCTGCGTAGGGTAAGCGATGAGAAGGAATGTTTGAAAATGTGGATGAGAGAAGCAGAAAGAAGGGAAAACAAAGCAGCTCTGAAAGAATTACCTAGAGAAGTGCGTGGAAGGGAGGCTGACGCAGAATCTGCCTCAGCGCCTCTTCCACCTCCGTATAACACGGAGAACAAAACACCATTTTGCTGTTCACGCACTGTTTGTGCTTCCCCAGTACAGGCTGTTTTGCAGGGCCTGAAAGCCGATGCGGACCTGGACTCCTTTCCCTCCCCATCCCGCTCTGCACCACGCGCCCCACAGCCAGAGGATGCAAGCGCCAATCCTGATACTGAGGAGCGACAGCCCCGCCAGGAGGAAGCGAGAAAAATGACACTCAGATCCGACACAGCGCTCAGCCACACACGGAGCGCGCCGCGAGCTGAAGCGACGAGAGCTGTGAGAGGAAAGAACAGAAGTAAGGACAACCGCCATGGATATTACGCCCTGCCTTTTGCCACAGATCAGCCTGAATATTCTTTCACTGATGAGGAGCGGGACGATACAGACGACACAGACAGCAGCGAGGAGGTCGAAAATTTCCAGACCGGGCATAAAACGCAGAGACAGCGGCAGGCAAAAGGAGAAAGCCTGCAGCTCCCGATGGTGGAAGTGGCGGGACCCGAGGGACCTATTTTAGTTCACAGACCGTGGACACAGTCAGACATCGCTGACGCCACAAGCCATCTACCTGACCCCCTCATGTCGGGTGCAAAGTTTGGTGAGCAGCTCCTAATTTTCTGCCAAGAATATCGTCCCACGGGTCAAGAAATTAGACGCGCAGTGGCAGGCAAGCTGAAGCCATGCGACCTGAGGAAAATATCACCTCACTTGCCTGATCCTATGCTGAGGATACGACACCTGACCTATGAGCACGGCGAAAACCGTGAATATTGTACTACAGTAACACTCCTAATGGATAAGCTAAAGGAGGTTTTCCCGGACAAGGTGGACATGTCAAAGATTCAGGCTTGCAAGCAAAGAACGGATGAATCTGTGGACGATTTCATACATCGCATGACAACTGTGTTTGAAGTTAATGCTGGAATACCCAAAGATGACATGACGGGCACCTCCGCCTCCACATATGAGCACCATCTTTGCGGCCATATTTTCCGGGGACTGAGACCAGACGTGGCAGCCGAGGTGAGGCGTTCATATGTGGGGGGAGAAGATGAACCTCGGTTAACGGAACTGCGACGCCATGCCCGCCATGCTCAGAACCACCTTGACGAAAGAAAAAGCAAGAGAGAGGAAAAACAGAGTGCCGACCTCCACAACGCGGCCTTAACGCTGTACAAGACTGCAACGAACCCGCGGAGTGACTTCCACGGTAAAGGCAGCTGGCACCACCGAGGTCGGAGAGGAAGACGCGATCGACAACGACGACAGTTTGGAGGAGACCCAGATACCTGTTTTTCCTGTGGTGAACATGGACATTGGAGGCGATACTGCCCTAACTACGTCCACCCTAGAGGTGACCAGCATCAACGCCAAAGTGACCAGGGCCAACAGTGGGTGCAGGCGGACTGAGACCTGGGGGAAAGGACGCCAGAGCACGCTTCAGGCTGTGGTTTGCCCACCTCATCAGAACAGGGAAGTGAAAATCACACACACATACACACACCCATTGATGTAGAAAGTGTTTTACATACAGACACACACACTTTAATACACCACACTTTTGAGCATGTAGAACACGTTTCTTTGTCACCAGCTGGTACATATGTACATTTAAATAGCGCGCCATATAAATCACTGCCCTTGTATAAAATGTTAGTTTGTAATCAGGAAGTAGAATTTCTTGTCGATTCCGGGGCCACCCACTCGGTACTACGCTCAGATTCTCTCTCACCCCAGCCCGTGCTGGGCGAGAGGTTCACTCATTCTGTATCAGCATCAGGAACCATACAGAGAGAAAATTTCACCATACCCCTGTGTTGTGTAGACGGACAGGGTAGAAAATTCACACACGAGTTTCTGTGTTCAGACCTGTGCCCTGTCAATTTGCTTGCCAGAGATTTGATGTGCAAACTGAAAATAAGTTTAATCTCCTGCTATAATGGCATCACAATCACGCAATCTGACTATGATTATATGATGGTGAAATATAACCCCGTGACTCCAGCTTTCACTTACGGGTGGAAGCTGGAGGAGGGGCCGCTTGTTGCAGAATTCATACAAGCGACTCGCAACTGCATGCCTCCAGATGTTTGTTTTATGGCTCCTGGAGAGTTGAGTTGCACATCTCACTTTTCTCTGCATGGCCCTGATGACAGTTATGAGGAAGAATGGTCCAGAACCGAAAATGATTTACTAACTGTGACATGTATGTTTTGGAGCTCCACATCTGCTGCGCTTGCGATTTCTCTCACTGATGAGCAAAGAAACATGTTTACTATGGATGCATCTGTCCCACATGTTCCCCTAGCAAAAGCCCACAGCTGCCAGTGGGAAGACATGGGAGAATTTATGCACCGGTGCTACCGCGCTTGCGATTGGGAACCTACAGAGGATCCCACAGTTTTGTTTTCTCGAGAAATGAAAGCCTACAGAAAAACCATGACATATACAGTCCATTGTGTCCGCTCAGTTGAGCTAGTGAACATAGCTGTCTCACACTGTCTACTTCAAACGACACCTCCTCTAAACTCCTCACACCCCCTGCTGACAGAGGTGCCTGACGGCCTGTGGGCCTCATCTAAGTATGATGTAGGCCTAATTAAAGATTGTGAGCCTGTGGTAATCACTCCAAAGTCCTCTTTTAGACCATGCCAAAGACAATATCCTCTGAAACAGGAAGCCATAGAGGGGATTACTCCTGTGTTTGAATCCCTGTTAAAGGCTGGAGTAATTATCCCATGCCCCACCTCTCCGGTTCGCACTCCACTATTCCCTGTGAAGAAAATCAGAGGACCAAATGAGCCTGTTGAGTGGCGGTTTGTGCAGGACTTACAAGCTGTGAACAAGGCTGTGATCCCCAGAGCCCCCGTGGTTCCGAACCCCCACACCATTTTGTCCCAAATACCATCTGGTGCTATGTGGTTTACTGTTGCTGACCTCACTAATGCATTCTTCTCTGTTCCAGTTCACCCAGATAGCCAGTTCTGGTTTGCTTTTGAGTTCCAGGGAAAGGCTTACACATTCACTCGGTTGTGTCAAGGCTACTGTGAGTCCCCCACGATTTACAATGCCGCCTTAAGAGACTCCCTGTCAGACTTGATCCTCTCCCAAGGCACAGTGTTACTTCAATATGTCGATGATCTGCTACTGTGTGCACCCACACAAGAGCAGTGTCTGGCAGATTCTCTCACTTTACTGACGCATTTGCATCACAAGGGCCACAAAGCTAGTAAGTCAAAACTGCAGTTTTGTAAAGAGCAAGTCACATTCTTAGGGCATGTGATTTCTTACAACTCTCACCAGATTTCCTCCAAGAGGGTGGAAGCTGTGATGACCATTGCAAAACCCCACACCAAAAAACAGATGATGTCATTCCTAGGAACCACATCATACTGCCGCAATTTCATTCCACACTACTCCTCTGTGGAGGCTCCACTTACTGCGCTCATTCATGGTGCAAGTCTGTCAGCCAATGATCGCATTTCTTGGACACCAGAGGCTGAAGCTGCCTTCACTTCCTTGAAACAACTGCTGCAAACAGCGCCCGTTTTAGCACTTCCAGACCCATCCAAACCATACACACAAATGGTGGATGAAAAGAATGGTTTCATGTCTTCTGTTCTTTTACAGCAGCATGGTGATCCACTTCTCCCGGTGGGTTATTACTCTTCCAAGCTTGACCCAGTAGCTGCAGGACTGCCTGGATGCCTACGCGCAGTAGCTGCGTGTGAGAAGGCCGTGCTCGCCTCACGTGACATTGTAGGGTACTCTCCTCTGACAGTGCAGGTACCCCATGCAGTTTCTCTCATTTTGCTGGAGCAGAAAACTTCACACCTTTCTGCTGCTCGCTGGCTCAGGTACTCTTCCATACTGCTTGACATGCCCAACATCACAGTGAAACGATGCACAACACTCAACCCAGCCACTCTTCTCCCCACGCGAGAAGATGGTGAACCACACAGCTGCACTGCTGTATTGGGTGAAACTTGTACACCTCGGATTGACTTGTTAGATGTTCCCATCGAGAACTCTGACATAGTGTTATATGTAGATGGCTCCTCCTCACGTGATTCACGTGGAACTAACCGGGTGGGTTTTGCTGTGTGTTCTGATCATGCCACTCTCGTTTGAGGCTCATTGCCCAGACACTTCTCAGCACAGACTGCAGAACTTGTGGCACTCACAGAAGCCTGTAAACTTGCGGAGAGTCAGTCGGCCACCATCTACACTGACTCTCGCTACGCGTTCGGTGTCGTGCATGATTTTGGGGCCTTGTGGAAGCACAGAAAGTTCCTGAAATCTGATGGGAAGCCCATCCTCAATGCTAACCAGGTAGCAGCGCTGCTGGATGCCATCCTCCTGCCTGCTCGCATTGCTGTAGTGAAGTGTGCAGCACACACAGGTAAAACTGATTCTGTCTCCCAAGGAAATGCGGCCGCCGATGCAGCAGCCAAAGCAGCAGCCGAAGGAGGCCTACCTTTCCAACTTGTCTTGGCCCCACTGTCCACGCCTAACCTTGCTGATCTTCCTGCTGTACAGTCATTTGCTTCCCAGCAAGAGAAAACTCTCTGGCGCAAACATGGCTGCCCACTGGTCGACTCTGTCTGGCGATCTCCTGACGGCCGCCCATGTCTCCCTAAACACTTCTTCCCCTGGTTTCTAAAATGGACACATGGGTTGGACCATGCGTCCAAAGGGGGGATGCTACAAGCAGTAACATCGCTGTGGTTCACCAAAGGGTTTTCCACAGCAGCTGAGAGGCATTGCAAAAAGTGTCTCATTTGTGCGACCAACAATGTGGGACGCCCAGTACAGGTAAACACTGCAGCACATCCCCCACCAGACATGCCTTTTGACCATCTAATGATAGATTTCATTGAATTGACACCAGCCGAGGGGAAGAAGTATTGTCTAGTAGTAGTGGACATGTTCTCTAAGTGGGTAGAAGCATTCCCCACTAAAAGTGCAGACAGCAGTGCAGTAGCAAAAGCCCTCCTGTCAGAAATCATTCCCAGGTGGGGTATCCCGGGAAAAATCACAAGTGATAATGGTACTCACTTTGTGAACCAGGCATTGAAGGAGATCAGCAAGCAACTAGGTTTCAAATTGCAAACACACTGTGCATATCATCCACAATCTGGAGGTGCTGTGGAGAGAATGAACGGCTCCTTAAAGTCCAAACTGGTAAAGTGCTGTGAAGAAACTGGCCTCACATGGCCAAAAGCACTTCCCTCGTGCTGATGTATGTGCGCACACGAACCAGACCTCCAGCACACCTCAGCCCTTATGAGGTGTTGTATGGACGACCTGCCAGAGTGGGGGCAGAACCCCCCAAATGGACTGGCATGTCCACAGAGTTGTGCAACAGCGAAATGATTGTGTATTGTCAAAATCTCTCGAGGCCTCTCTCGCAGGTGCACCGAGCAGTGAAAGCAGCCTTGCCCAGGCCAGCAGAAGGACCCCTGCAGCCGTTCAAACCAGGAAACTGGGTGCTAGTGAAGGATTTCAGGAGGAGACACTGGAAGGCAAAGCGGTGGCTGGGCCCATTCCAAGTCCTACTGACCACACAAACAGCGGTGAAAGTTGGAGAACGAGTTACTTGGATCCACGCCAGCCACTGCAAGCTGTTTGGAGGAGAACCACCCAGAATGGAGGAGCAACTAGAAAAGACAAACGGGGCAGAATAATCCCCACACTTCATTCAGGTAGTAGGCAGTCTACCCTCTACCTGCAACAATGCGACAAGCCAGAAAGCACCTCATCACTGGGGTAGCTCTGATGCTCTTCAGTGGGCTGATGGTTGCCCTCTGGTGGAGCCTCAGGAGAGATCAGCGGCTGGGCACCACACCAACATCCAAGGAGGTTCGTGCAACAGAAGGAGCAACCCACGAGATGAGAGGAAATGCTTGATTGAGCATGATGGACACATTCGACTACACTATGTATATTCAACCCCCTAGACTGTCATTTTTGATCTGTGCAATGTAAAGGTCTGAAGGAGATGTGAGTTCCCGAAAATTGCACCTTTCCCTGTTGCAAGCTGGAAATTACAATGATGATAGCAAGAACGAGGATGATTGTGATGAGTGAAATTATTTTCCTGACACTGTAAGAATGATGCATATTGTGAAACCTTTTTGAGTGTGCGATATTGCTGATGTAATTAACAGAATGTTAGGAAGAGAAATCCTTGGTACTAGTGATTGAGATGCAGTCAAAAGGGTGGGAACTGTTGTGGGATTTCTCTTTAGTGTATTGTCTTGCTTTCATGTTACTTAGTTTAGTATGGGTTGTGGGATCTCTTTTAATGTATTGTCTTGATGAAATGCTTTCATGTTACTTAGTTTAGTATGTCTGGTTCACACCTCATTCACGCTGGGAGACAGACGGTGAGAAACTGGTGAATGTCCCCCAGGAGACGGAAGCTCACACAGGAAGACTTGACCCCAGAGTGGGGGAGATTCACACAGGTGATAGAGAGTTTTCTGTTTAGAGCCAAGGTGTGAACTGCAACTGTAAAAGCCTTTTGTTCCGTGACTGTTTATAAAAGGGACCTGAACTGGTCATTGGGAGAGACTACTTTCAGTGCCCCTGACTGACGTCTCTCCTCATGCATGGGAAATAAAGTGTTGGGTTTTTAACCGCTCATCGTGTCTGCAGGCTTTGTTAAGAAATTTCCACAACAGTTGCGATTCTGGCATTGATATTTGTTTTCACAATAGAGAAGCGAATCTGGCATTGATATTTGACATCACAATCGAGAGGCCAATCTGGCATTGATATTTGACATCACAGTAGAGAGGTGAATATGGCATTGATATGTGACATCACAATAGAGAGGCGATTCAGGTATTGATATGTGGCATCACAATAGAGAGGCGAATCTGGAATTGATATTTGTTTTCACAATAGAGAAGCGAATCTGGCATTGATATGTGACATCACAATAGAGAGCTGAATCTGGCATTGATATTTAATATCACAATAGAGAGGCCAATCTGGCATTGATATTTGACATCACAATAGAGAGGCCAATCTGGCATTGATATTTGACATCACATCAGTGAGGCGAAGCTGGAATTGATATTTGACATCACAATAGAGAGGTGAATCTGGAATTGATATTTGACATCACAATAGAGAGGCCAATCTGGCATTGATATTTGACATCACATCAGTGAGGCGAAGCTGGAATTGATATTTGACATCACAATAGAGAGGCGAATCTGGAATTGATTTTTGACATCACAATAGAGAGACGAGTCAGGCATTGATATTTGACATCACATCAGTGAGGCGAAGCTGGAATTGATATTTGACATCACAATAGAGAGGCCAATCTGGCATTGATATTTGACATCACAATAGAGAGGCCAATCTGGCATTGATGTTTGACATCACAGCAGTGAAGAGAAACTGGAATTGATATTTGACATCACAATAGAAAGGCTAGTCAGGCATTGATATTTGACATCACAACAGAGAGACGAATATTGCATTGATATGTGACATCACAATAGAGAGGTGAATCTGGCATTGATGTTTAACATCACAGTAGAGAGGCTGGTCTGGCATTGACATGTGACATCACAATAGAGAGGCGAATCTGGCATTGATATGTGACATCACAATAGAGAGGTGAATCTGGCATCGATATTCAACATCAATGTAGAGAAGCTGGTCTGGCATTGATATTTAACATCACAGTAGAGAGGCTGGTCTGGCATTGATATCTGACATCACAATAGAGAGGCGAATCTGGCATTGATATGTGACATCACAATAGAGAGGTTAATCTGGCATTGATATGTGACATCACAATAGAGAGGTTAATCTGGCATTGATATGTGACATTACAATAGAGAGGTGAATATGGCATTGATATTTAACATCACAGTAGAGAGTTTCGTCGGACATTGATATGTGACATCACAATAGAGAGGTGAATCTGGCATTGATATTCAACATCAATGTAGAGCGACTGGTCTGGCATTGATATGTGACATCACAATAAAGAGGTGAATCTGGCACCGATATTCAACATCAATGTAGAGAGGCTGGTCTGGCATTGATATTTAACATAACAGTAGAGAGGCTGGTCTGGCATTGATATGTGACATCACAATAGAGAGGTGAATCGGGCATTGATATTTAACATCAATGTAGAGAGGCTGGTCTGGCATTGATATGTGACATCACAATAGAGAGGTGAATCTGGCATTGATATTTAACATCAATGATGAGAGGTTCGTCTGGCATTGATATGTGACATCACAATAGAGAGGTGAATCTGGCATTAATATTTAACATCTATGTAGAGAGGCTGGTCTGGCATTGATATGTGACATCACAGTAGAGAGGTTCGTCTGGCATTGATATGTGACATCACAATAGAGAGGTGAATCTGGCATCGATATTCAACATCAATATAGAGAAGCTGGTCTGGCATTGATATGTGACATCACAATAGAGAGGTGAATCAGGCACTGATATTTAACATCAATGTAGAGAGGCTGGTCTGGCATTGATATGTGACATCACAGTAGAGAGGTTCGTCTGACATTGATATGTGACATCACAATAGAGAGGTGAATATGGCATTGATATTTAACATCAATGAAGAGAGGTCCGTCTGACATTGATATGTGACATCACAATAGAGAGGTAAATATGGCATTGATATTTAACATCAATGAAGAGAGGTTCGTCTGACATTGATATGTGACATCACAATAGAGAGGTGAATCTGGCATTGATATTTAACATCAATGATGAGAGGTTCGTCTGGCATTGATATGTGAAATCACAATAGAGAGGTGAATCTGGCATTGATATTTAACATCAATGATGAGAGTTTCGTCGGACATTGATATGTGACATCACAATAGAGAGGTGAATATGGCATTGATATTTAACATCAATGATGAGAGGTTCGTCTGGCATTGATATGTGACATCACAATAGAGAGGTGAATCTGGCATTGATATTTAACATCAATGATGAGAGGTTAATCTGGCATTGATTTGTGACATCACAATAGAGAGGTGAATGTGACATTGATATTTAACATCAATGATGAGAGGTTCGTCTGGCATTGATATGTGACATCACAATAGAGAGGTGAATATGGCATTGATATTTAACATCAATGTAGAGAGGCTGGTCTGGCATTGATATGTGACATCACAGCAGAGAGGTTCGTCTGACATTTTTATGTGACATCACAATAGAGAGGCGAATCTGGCATTGATATGTGACATCACAAAAGAGAGGTGAATCTGGCATTGATATTTAACATCACAGTAGAGAGTTTCGTCGGACATTGATATGTGACATCACAATATAGAGGTGAATCTGGCATTGATATTTAACATAAATGATGAGAGTGTCATGTCTCGGCTGTGTGCAGGCAGGCAGAGAGGAAGGACCCAAGATGCAGGACTCACGGAAGCGAAAGTGAATTCCGAACAAACAGCTTTATTGCAGGGGTTACCGAACAGAAAACTAACTATACTGAAAAACAACTAGGCTGGCATGACGAACAGAACACACAGGGAGTGAGGGCAGAAGACGTTAACGACGCGACAGAGAACAAAGGAAACACAGGGCTTATATACACATGGCAGTAATCAAGGGATGAGAGACAGGAGGGGAACACACCTGGGAGAAATCAGAGCTGACGGGACAGGGGAAACGTAAACTGAACACACTCACATGAGACGGGGACCTTCAGAATAAAACAGGAAGCACACGACAGACAGAGACACAGACGCAGACTCATAAGCAAGCACAATAACATCACGGACAGACAGAGAAGACCAAACACAGGCCACCTAAACTAAACATGAGGGCAAGCTAACAAAACCCCAAACCAGAATACTCATCATGATCGGCAAAGGAACAGAACACAATTACAATCAAAGCACCAGAGGATAAAGAACAATCCATAATGCAGAAAATAAACTAAAACATAAGAAACTCAAAATGCTGGGTCGAACCGACCCAGGACCGTGACACCATAGACAGACGGAGGGAACACAGAAGTGGGGGCAGGCAGGCAAAGAACAGAAACCTAACAAATGGCAATTCACAACAGAATACATACTCGGAATGAACAAAAGCATAAGGAAACACAAAACACTGAGTCCTCAGACTCAGGACCATGACAGTACCCCCCCCTCAAGGGCTGGCTCCAGACAGCCCAACAGAAACACAAAAACCGGCCAAAAAACAGAAAACAACCCAACCAGGGTGGGCGGCGGGGGTCCAGGAAGGAGGGACGAAGCCCAGAAAGACCCAGATGGTCAAGTTCAGGAGGCCGACCCGGAGGCCGACAGTGCAGGAGGCCAAAACAGTGCAGTCCCGGAGGCCGACCGTGTGAAAGGCAGCGGGGCAGGTCCGGAGGCCGGCCACGCAGTAGACAGTGGCGCCGGAACAGTTCTGGGGGCCGACCGTGTGGACGGCAACGGCGGCGGCAAGAGAGCAAGTCCGGAGGCCGGCCACGCGGAAGGCTGTGGCGGCGAGAAAGCAGTTCAGGGGGCCGACCGTGCGGGCGGCAACGGCGGCGGCGAGAAAGCAGTTCAGGGGGCCGACCGTGCGGGCGGCAACGGTGGCGGCAATTCAAGTCCGTTGGCCGGCCACGCGGAAGACAGTGGCGGCGTTCAGGAGGTCGTCCACAGTGGCGAAGATGCCCAACAAGCGGCCTGGCAGATGACCGACGATGTAGAGGCGGCAGTCGGGGACCTGAAGGCTGCGTGGCCCCCGCAGCACCAGGCGAGGCGGAGGCTGGACCAGACAAGGCAGCTGATGCAGGAGCTGGACCAGACGATGATGAAGATGCTGAAGCCGGACCGGGCGACGGCGTGGGTGAAGCCGATGAGGGGGCTGGGCCGGGCGACGGCATGGGTGAAGCTGAAGCTGGGCCGGACGACGGCGAGGATGAAGACTCTGAGGCTGCAGCTGGCGAAGATGAAGATCCTGAGGCTGCAGCTGGCGACGGCGTGGAAGCCGGAGACGCTGCAGCGGGCGACCTTGTGGAAGCCGGAGACGCTGCAGCGGGCGACCTCGTGGAAGCTGGCGACGGAGGCGCTGCATCCTCCGTCGTGGATGAGGAGGCTGCGGCTGCAGCTGGCGACGCCGTGGATGAGGAGGCTGCTGCTGCAGCTGGCGACGCCGTGGATGAGGAGGCTGCTGCTGCAGCTGGCGACGCCATGGATGAGGAGGCTGCTGCTGCAGCTGGCGACGCCGTGGATGAGGAGGCGGCTGCAGGCGACGCCGAAGCGGATGAGGAGGCGGCTGCAGGCGGCGCCGAAGCAGATGAGGAGACGGCTGCAGGCGGCGCCGAAGCAGATGAGGAGACGGCTGCAGGCGGCGCCGAAGCAGATGAGGAGACGGCTGTAGGCGGCGTGGATGTAGCTGATGAGGATGATGAAGCAGGAAGCTGGCTAGGTTCTCCAGAACCTCCAGCCGACGAGGCAGAAGGCTGGACGGGCTCCTCAGGCCCTCCAGCTGACGAGGCAGAAGGCCGGACGGGCTCCTCAGGCCCTCCAGCTGACGAGGCAAAAGGCTGGACGGGCTCCTCAGGCCCTCCAGCTGACGAGGCAGAAGGCTGGCTAGGTTCTCCTGAACCTCCAGCTGACGAGTCTTGGGGCTGGATGGGCTCCTCGGGCCCTCCAGCGGACGAGGCAAAAGGCTGGACGGGCTCCTCGGGCCCCCCAGCAAAAACAGTCCAAAAACCAGTGGGCACAGGGGCCCCTAACACACGCAGGGCTGAACCAGCAGGCACGTGGGCCTCTGGATAACACAGAGCAGAACCAGCAGGCACACGGGCCTCTGGCAGGGACGGAACAGAACCAGCAGGCACACGGGCCTCTGGCAGGGACAAAACAGAACCAGCAGGCACACGGGCCTCTGGCAAACACACAGCAGACTGCAGCTGCACAGAGCATTGATTCTGCTCAGGCAGCAACGGCCGGGTGCAGTCCTCAGCTGGCTTCTTAACCTCCAGGGGTCCAGAGTCTGCTGGGGGCTGAAACCCAGCCTCTGGGGAGGCCCTGGAGTGTATCTCAGTCTCAGAACTGGCCAGCTCTTGAGGAATGTTTACAGCCCTGTTGGGCATGTCTGTCTGCTTAACACGGGTGAGAAAAGAGGGCTGCTCAGCAGGAGACTGGGTCGATAAAGGCTGAAGTGACAGTTGTGGTGTGAATGAAACTAGTGAAGGAGCAGATGCTTGAGCTATAGGTAACGGAGTAGCTAACTGGGCAGCTGACTGAGCTGAGGGCAGCTGAAGAGCTAGCTGGGCTGCTGAATGAGCTAACGGTTGAAGTGGTGTTTGTAGTGAACGTAATGCAGGGGGTGGTATTGGCTCCCCTGAGCCTCTAGGGCTCGGTTTAACCAGCTGAACGAGTTCAGAAGAAACAGTTCTGCTTAGGCTTCTCGGCTCTAAGAGCACAGGGCGGAAACAGCCCGTTAAGTCTCCCTCTCCATTCTTGGATTGAGAACCCACAGCATTATTAATAGGTTCAGCAGTATATGTCAAAACTGAATTCAAACTGTCCGGGGTTGGCTTGGTATCGACAAAAAAGTTCTTAGTTGGCTCCAACAGAGGGTGCACAATCAGAGTTTTGCCTGTACATTCCGATTCTTCAGCGGAACAAACATCAACGTAATCAGTCAGGGAGTCTTTTCTTTCTACAGGGCCGGGGTGAATGTCCATGGAACAAACTGCCTTCACCTCACTACTCTTAGCCATGAGAGGAAAACAGTCCCCATTACTATTCGCAGGTGAAGCAATAAGGGTACAGTCAACGTCACTCACCATTGCCTGCAGTTCTGACGAGTGATTGGGCTCCGGTTGTATTGAGGAATGACGGCGGCGGCGCCGCTTCCTCCTGGCGGCAGGGGCTGAGGCGACAGGAGAAACTGGTGATGATGGAAAAAAGACGTCCTCGTCCTCATCCTGCGACCACATCGCCGCCAAGCAGGAGGCAGGTGAATTAAGCACTGAGCTGCAAGTAGTGGAGCTCTGTGGCCGCGGTGCGGAAATGCCTCTCCCCCGTGACGATTGCTGCTGTGCGGCAGACGACTCCGCGGAGAGCTCCGTATGTTGTGGCAGCTGTCGATGCGATGGCTTCGGCGAAGAATACTGGGCGCGGGCAAAGGCTGCAAGCTCCCGAGCTTGTAACACCTCATGAGTTTCATGCAGCTGGTCCATCAAGGCCATGTATTCTCTGAGCTGATGCAAATGAGGATTCCCCTCCAGAATCGCCTTGATAGCGTTAATTCCAATCGCCATCACCTTAGCGTCCGTTGTATGGGAAATCCGCTTAACCAGACATTGAATGCGGGAGATATCACACTCCCGGGACGAGCCCGCTGGGTCCAGGTTGTGGTCGCGTCGTTCTGTCATGTCTCGGCTGTGTGCAGGCAGGCAGAGAGGAAGGACCCAAGATGCAGGACTCACGGAAGCGAAAGTGAATTCCGAACAAACAGCTTTATTGCAGGGGTTACCGAACAGAAAACTAACTATACTGAAAAACAACTAGGCTGGCATGACGAACAGAACACACAGGGAGTGAGGGCAGAAGACGTTAACGACGCGACAGAGAACAAAGGAAACACAGGGCTTATATACACATGGCAGTAATCAAGGGATGAGAGACAGGAGGGGAACACACCTGGGAGAAATCAGAGCTGACGGGACAGGGGAAACGTAAACTGAACACACTCACATGAGACGGGGACCTTCAGAATAAAACAGGAAGCACACGACAGACAGAGACACAGACGCAGACTCATAAGCAAGCACAATAACATCACGGACAGACAGAGAAGACCAAACACAGGCCACCTAAACTAAACATGAGGGCAAGCTAACAAAACCCCAAACCAGAATACTCATCATGATCGGCAAAGGAACAGAACACAATTACAATCAAAGCACCAGAGGATAAAGAACAATCCATAATGCAGAAAATAAACTAAAACATAAGAAACTCAAAATGCTGGGTCGAACCGACCCAGGACCGTGACACCATAGACAGACGGAGGGAACACAGAAGTGGGGGCAGGCAGGCAAAGAACAGAAACCTAACAAATGGCAATTCACAACAGAATACATACTCGGAATGAACAAAAGCATAAGGAAACACAAAACACTGAGTCCTCAGACTCAGGACCATGACAGAGAGGTTCATCTGGCATTGATATGTGACATCACAATAGAGAGGTGAATCTGGCATTGATATTTAACATCACAGTAGAGAGGTTCGTCTGACATTGATATGTGACATCACAATAGAGAGGTTAATCTGACATTAATATGTGACATCACAATAGAGAAATGAATCTGGCATTGATATTTAACATCAATGTAGAGAGGCTGGTCTGGCATTGATATGTGACATCACAATAGAGACGTTCGTTTGACATTGATATGTGACATCACAATAGAGAGGTGAATCTGGCATTGATATTTAACATGAATGTAGAGAGGCTGGTCTGGCATTGATATGTGACATCACAATAGAGACGTTCGTTTGACATTGATATGTGACATCACAATAGAGAGGTGAATCTGGCATCGATATTCAACATCAATGTAGAGAAGCTGGTCTGGAATTGATAGTTAACATCACAGTAGAGACGCTGGTCTGGCATTGATATGTGACATCACAATAGAGAGGTGAATCTGGCATTGATATTTAACATCACAGTAGAGAGGCTGGTCTGGCATTGATATGTGACATCACAATAGAGAGGCCAATCTGGCATTGATATGTGAAATCACAACAGAGAGGTGAATCTGGCATTGATATTTAACATCACAATAGAGAGGTTCGTCTGACATTGATATGTGACATCACAATAGAGACGTTCATTTGACATTGATATGTGACATCACAATAAAGAGGCCAATCTGGCATTGATATGTGAAATCACAACAGAGAGGTGAATCTCGCATCTATATGTGACATCACAAATAGAGGCGAATCTGGCATTGATATTCAACATCAATGTAGAGAGGCTCGTCTGACATTGATATGTGACTCACAATATACAGGTGAATCTGGCATTGATATTTAACATCAATGTAGAGAGGCTGGTCTGGCATTGATATGTGACATCACAATAGAGACGTTCCTTTGACATTGATATGTGACACACAATATAGAGGTGAATCTGGCATTGATATTTAACATCAATGTAGAGAGGCTGGTCTGGCATTGATATGTGACATCACAATAGAGAGGTGAATCTGGCATAGATATTTAACATCACAGTAGAGAGGCTGGTCTGACATTGATATGTGACACACAATATAGAGGTGAATCTGGCATCGATATTCAACATCAATGTAGAGAGGCTGGTCTGGCATTGATATGTGACATCACAATAGAGAGGTGAATCTGGCATAGATATTTAACATCACAGTAGAGAGGCTCGTCTGACATTGATATGTGACACACAATATAGAGGTGAATCTGCCATTGATATTTAACATCACAGTAGAGAGGTTCGTCTGACATTGATATGTGACATCACAATAGAGACTTGAATGTGACATTGATATTTAACATCAATGAAGAGAGGTTCGTCTGGCATTGATATGTGACATCACAATAGAGAGGTGAATCTGGCATTAATATTTAACATCACAGTAGAGAGGTTCGTCTGACATTGATATGTGACATCACAATAGAGAGGTGAATGTGACATTGATATTTAACATCAATGATGAGAGGTTCGTCTGGCATTGATATGTCACATCACAATAGAGAGGTGAATCTGGCATCGATATTTAACATCACAGTAGAGAGGTTCGTCTGACATTGATATGTGACATCACAATAGAGAGGTGAGTGTGACATTGATATTTAACATCAATGATGAGAGGTTCGTCTGGCATTGATATGGGACATCACAATAGAGAGGTGAATCTGGCATTAATATTTAACATCTATGTAGAGAGGCTGGTCTGGCATTGATATGTGACATCACAATAGAGAGGTGAATCTGGCATTGATATTCAACATCAATGTAGAGAGGCTGGTCTGGCATTGATATTTAACATCACAATACAGAGGCTGGTCTGGCATTGATATGTGACATCACAATAGAGACGTTCGTTTGACATTGATATGTGACATCACAATAGAGAGGTGAATCTGGTATCGATATTCAACATCAATGTAGAGAGGTTGGTCTGGCATTGATATTTAACATAACAATAGAGAGGCTGGTCTGGCATTGATATGTGACATCACAATAGAGAGGTGAATCTGGAATTGATATGTGACATGACAATAGAGAGGTGAATCTGGCATTGATATTTAACATCAATGTAGAGAGGCTGGTCTGGCATTGATATGTGACATCACAATAGAGAGGTGAATCTGGCATCGATATTTAACATCACAGTAGAGAGGCTGGTCTGGCATTGATATGTGACATCACAATAGAGACGTACGTCTGACATTGATATGTGACATCACAACAGAGAGGTGAATCTGGCATTGATATGTGACATCACAATAGAGAGGTCAAACTGGCATTGATATTTAACATCAATGTAGAGAGTTTCATCTGGCATTGATATGTGACATCACAATAGAGAGGTGAATCTGGCATTGATATTTAACATCAGTGATGTGAGGTTCGTCTGACATTGATATGTGACATCACAATAGAGAGGTGAATCTGGCATTGATATTTAACATCAATGATGAGAGGTTCATCTGGCATTGATATGTGACATCACAATAGAGAGGTGAATCTGGCATTGATATTTAACATCACAGTAGAGAGGTTCATCTGACATTAATATGTGACATCACAATAGAGAGGTGAATCTGACATTGATATTTAACATCAATGTAGAGAGGCTTGTCTGGCATGGATACATGACATCACAATAGAGAGGTGAATCTGGCATTGATATTTAACATCACAGTAGAGAGGCTGGTCTGGCATTGACATGTGACATGACAATAGAGAGGTGAATCTGGCATTGATATTCAACATCAATGTAGAGAGGCTGGTCTGGCATTGATATGTGACATGACAATAGAGAGGTGAATCTGGCATTGATATTTAACATCAATGTAGAGAAGCTGGTCTGGCATTGATATTTAACATCAATGTAGAGAGGCTGGTCTGGCATTGATATGTGACATCACAATAGAGAGGTGAATCTGGCATTGATAATTAACATCGATGTAGAGCGGCTGGTCTGGCATTAATATGTGAGATCACAATAGAGAGGTGAATCTGGCATCGATATTCAACATCAATGTACAGAAGCTGGTCTGGCATTGATATTTAACATGAATGTAGAGAGGCTGATCAGGCATTGATATGTGACATCACAATAGAGAGGTTTGTCTGACATTAATATGTGACATTACAATAGAGAGGTTCATCTGACATTAATATGTGACATCACAATAGAGAGTTGAATCTGGCATCGATATTCAACATCACAGTAGAGAGGTTCGTCTGACATTGATATGTGACATCACAATAGATAGGTGAATCTGTCATCGATATTCAACATCAATGTAGAGAGGCTGGTCTGTCATTGATATGTGACATCACAGTAGAGAGGTGAATCTGTCATCGATATTCAACATCAATGTAGAGAGGCTGGTCTGGCATTGATATGTGACATCACAATAGAGAGGTTCGTCTGGCATTGATTTGTGACATCACAATAGAGACGTTCGTTTGACATTGATATGTGACATCACAATATAGAGGTGAATTTGGCATTGATATTTAACTTCAACGTAGAGGGGTTCGGCTGACATTGATATGTGACATCACCATAGAGAGGTTCGTTTGACATTGATATGTGACATAACAGTAGAGAGGTGAATCTGGCATTGATATGTGACATCACAATAGAGAGGTGAATCTGGCATTGATATTTATCATCAATGTAGAGAGAGTGGTCTGACATTGATATGTGACATCACAATAGAGAGGTTCGTCTGGCATTGATTTGTGAGATAACAATAGAGAGGTGAATCTGGCATTGATATTTAACATCACAGTAGAGAGGTTCGTCTGACATTGATATGTGAGATAACAATAGAGAGGTGAATCTGGCATCGATATTCAACATCAATGTAGAGAGGCTGGTCTGGCATTGATATGTGACATCACAATATAGAGGTGAATCTGGCATTGATATTTAACATCAATGTAGAGAGGCTGGTCTATGATTGATATATGACATCACAATATAGAGGTGAATCTGGCATCGATATTTAACATCACAGTAGAGAGGCTGGTCTGGCATTGATATGTGACAAGACAATAGAGACGTTCGTTTGACATTGATATGTGACATCACAATAGAGACGCCGGTTTGACATTGATATGTGACATCACAATAGAGAGGTGAATCTGGCATTGATATTTAACATCAATGTAGAGAGGCTGGTCTGGCATTGATATATGAATTCACAATAGAGAGGTGAATCTGGCATTGATATTTAACATCAATGTAGAGAGGCTGGTTTGGCATTGATATTTAACATAACAATAGAGAGGCTGGTCTGGCATTGATATGTGACATCACAATAGAGAGGTGAATCTGGCATTGATATATGACATGACAATAGAGAGGTGAATCTGACATTGATATGTGACATCACAATAGAGAGGTGAATCTGGCATTGATATTTAACATCAATGTAGAGAGGCTGGTCTGGCATTGATATTTAACATAACAATAGAGAGGCTGGTCTGACATTGATATGTGACATCACAATAGAGAGGCGAATCTGGCATTGATATGTGACATGACAATAGAGAGGTTAATCTGGCATTGATATGTGACATCACAGTAGAGAGGTGAATCTGGCATTGATATGTGACATCACAATAGAGAGGTGAATCTGGCATTGATATTTAACATCACAGTAGAGAGTTTCGTCGGACATTGATATGTGACATCACAATAGAGAGGTGAATCTGGCATTGATATTTAACATCACAGTAGAGAGGTTCGTCTGACATTAATATGTGGCATCACAATAGAGAGTTGAATCTGGCATTGATATTTAACATCAATGTAGAGAGGCTGGTCTGGCATTGATATGTGACATCACAATAGAGAGGTGAGTCTGGCATTGATATGTGACATCACAGTAGAGAGGTGAATCTGGCATTGATATGTGACATCACAATAGAGAGGTGAATCTGGCATTGATATTTAACATCACAGTAGAGAGGTTCGTCTGACATTGATATGTGACATCACAATAGAGAGGTGAATGTGACATTGATATTTAACATCAATGATGAGAGGTTCGTCTGGCATTGATATGTGACATCACAATAGAGAGGTGAATCTGGCATTGATATTTAACATCAATGATGAGAGCTTCGTCTGGCATTGATATATGACATCACAATAGAGAGGTGAATCTGGCATTGATATTTAACATCACAGTAGAGAGTTTCGTCGGACATTGATATGTGACATCACAATATAGAAGTGAATATGGCATTGATATTTAACATCACAGTAGAGAGGTTCTTCTGACATTGATATGTGACATCACAATAGAGAGGTGAATCTGGCATTGATATTTAACATCACAGTAGAGAGGTTCTTCTGACATTGATATGTGACATCACAATAGAGAGGTGAATCTGGCATTGATATTTAACATCAATGTAGAGAGACTGGTCTGGCATTGATATGTGACATGACAATAGAGATGTTCGTTTGACATTGATATGTGAGATAACAATAGAGAGGTGAATCTGGCATTGATATTTAACATCACAGTAGAGAGGTTCTTCTGACATTGATATGTGACATCACAATAGAGAGGTGAATCTGGCATTGATATTTAACATCACAGTAGAGAGGTTCTTCTGACATTGATATGTGACATCACAATAGAGAGGTGAATCTGGCATTGATATTTAACATCACAGTAGAGAGGTTCGTCTGACATTGATATGTGACATCACAATAGAGAGGTGAATCTGGCATCGATATTCAACATCAATGTAGAGAGGCTTGTCTGGCATTGATATATGACATCACAATAGAGATGTTCGTTTGACATTGATATGTGAGATAACAATAGAGAGGTGAATCTGGCATTGATATTTAACATCACAGTAGAGAGGTTCGTCTGATATTGATATGTGACATCACAATAGAGAGGTTCATCTGACATTAATATGTGACATCACAATAGAGAGATGAATCTGGCATTGATATTTAACATCAATGTAGAGAGGCTGGTCTGGCATTGATATGTGACATCACAGTAGAGAGGTTCATCTGACATTAATATGTGACATCACAATAGAGAGATGAATCTGGCATTGATATTTAACATCAATGTAGAGAGGCTGGTCTGGCATTGATATGTGACATCACAGTAGAGAGGTTCATCTGACATTAATATGTGACATCACAATAGAGAGCTGAATCTGGCATTGATATTTAACATCAATGTAGAGAGGCTGGTCTGGCATGGATACATGACATCACAATAGAGAGGTGAATCTGGCATTGATATTCAACATCAATGTAGAGAGGCTAGTCTGGCATGGATACATGACATCACAATAGAGAGGTGAATCTGGCATTGATATTTAACATCACAGTAGAGAGGCTGGTCTGGCATTGACATGTGACATGACAATAGAGAGGTGAATCTGGCATTGATATTCAACATCAATGTAGAGAGGCTGGTCTGGCATTGATATGTGAGATCACAATAGAGAGGTGAATCTGGCATCGATATTCAACATCAATGTAGAGAAGCTGGTCTGGCATTGATATTTCACATCACAGTAGAGAGGTTCGTCTGACATTGATATGTGACATCACAATAGAGAGGTGAATCTGGCATTAATATTTAACCTCTATGTAGAGAGGCTGGTCTGGCATTGATATGTGACATCACAATAGAGAGGTGAATCTGGCATTGATATTTAACATCACAGTAGAGAGTTTCGTCGGACATTGATATGTGACATCACAATAGAGAGGTGAATATGGCATTGATATTTAACATCACAGTAGAGAGTTTCGTCGGACATTGATATGTGACATCACAATAGAGAGGTGAATATGGCATTGATATTTAACATCACAGTAGAGAGTTTCGTCGGACATTGATATGTGACATCACAATAGAGAGGTGAATATGGCATTGATATTTAACATCACAGTAGAGAGGTTCTTCTGACATTGATATGTGACATCACAATAGAGAGGTGACTCTGGCATCGATATTCAACATCAATGTAGAGAAGCTGGTCTGGCATTGATATGTGACATCACAATAGAGAGGTGAATCTGGCATTGATATTTAACATCACAGTAGAGAGGTTCGTCTGACATTGATATGTGACATCACAATAGAGAGGTTCATCTGACATTAATATGTGACATCACAATAGAGAGATGAATCTGGCATTGATATTTAACATCAATGTAGAGAGGCTGGTCTGGCATTGATATGTGACATCACAGTAGAGAGGTTCATCTGACATTAATATGTGACATCACAATAGAGAGGTGAATCTGGCATTGATATTTAACATCACAGTAGAGAGGTGAATCTGGCATTGATAATTAACATCGATGTAGAGAGGCTGGTCTGGCATTGATATGTGACATCACAATAGAGAGGTGAATCTGGCATTGATAATTAACATCGATGTAGAGAGGCTGGTCTGGCATTGATATGTGAGATCACAATAGAGAGGTGAATCTGGCATCGATCTTCAACATCAATGTAGAGAAGCTGGTCTGGCATTGATATGTGACATCACAATATAGAGGTTCATCTGACATTAATATGTGACATTACAATAGAGAGTTGAATCGGGCATTGATATTTAACATGAATGTAGAGAGGCTGGTCTAGCATTGATATGTGACATCACAATAGAGAGGTTCATCTGACATTAATATGTGACATCACAATAGAGAGTTCAGTCTGGCATCGATATTCAACATCACAGTAGAGAGGTTCGTCTGACATTAATATGTGACATTACAATAGAGAGGTTCATTTGACATTAATATGTGACATCACAATAGAGAGTTCAATCTGGCATCGATATTCAACATCACAGTAGAGAGGTTCGTCTGACATTAATATGTGACATTACAATAGAGAGGTTCATCTGACATTAATATGTGACATTACAATAGAGAGTTGAATCTGGCATTGATATTTAACATCAATGTAGAGAAGCTGGTCTGGCATTGATATGTGACATCACAGTAGAGAGGTTCAACTGACATTGATATGTGACATCACAATAGAGAGGTGAATCTGTCATCGATATTCAACATCAATGTAGAGAGGTTGGTCTGGCATTGATATGTGACATCACAATATAGAGGTGAATTTGGCATTGATATTTAACTTCAATGTAGAGGGGTTCGTCTGACATTGATTTGTGACATCACCATAGAGAGGTTAATCTGGCATTGATATGTGACATCACAATACAGAGGTTCGTCTGACATTGACGTGTGACATCACAACAGATAGGTGAATCTGGCATTGATATTTAACATCAATGTAGAGAGGCTGGTCTGGCATTGATATGTGACATTACAATAGAGAGGTGAATCTGGCATTGATATTTAGCATCAATGTAGAGAGGCTAGTCTGGCATTGATATGTGATATCACAATAGAGAGGATCGTCTGACATTGATATTTAACATCAAAGTAGAGAGGCTGGTCTGGCACTGATATGTGACATCACAATAGACAGGTGAATCTGGCACTGATATTTAACATCAATGTAGAGAGACTGGTCTGGCATTGATATGTGACATCACAATAGACAGGTGAATCTGGCATCGATATGTGACATCACAATAGAGAGGTTGGTTTGATATTGATATGTCACATCACAATAGAGAGGTGAATCTGGCATTGATATTTAACATCAATGTAGATAGGCTGGTCTGACTTTGATATGTGACATCACAATAGAGAGGTGAATCTGGCATCGATATGTGACATCACAATAGAGACGTTCGTTTCACTTTGATATGTGACATCACAATAGAGAGGTGAATCTGGCATTGATATTTAACATCAATGTAGAGAGGCTGGTCTGGCATTGATATATGAATTCACAATAGAGAGGTGAATCTGGCATTGATATTTAACATCAATGTAGATAGGCGAATCTGGCATTGATATTTAACATCACAGTAGAGAGGCTGGTCTGGCATTGATATGTGAAATCAGAATAGAGAGGTTTGTCTGACATTGATATGTGACATCCCAATAGAGAGGTGAATCTGGCATTGATATTGAACATATATGTAGAGAGTCAGGTCTGACATTGATATGTGACATCACAATAGAAAGGTTGGTTTGACATTGATATGTGACATCGCAATAGAGAGGTGAATCTGACACTGATATTTAACATCAATGTAGAGAGGTGAATCTGGCATTGATATGTGACATCACAATAGAGAGTTGAATCTGGCATTGATATTTAACATATATGTAGAGAGGCAGGTCTGACATTAATATGTGACATCACAATAGAGAGGTGAATCTGGCATTGATATTTAACATCAATGTAGAGAGGTGAATCTGGCATTGATATGTGACATCACAATAGAGAGTTGAATCTGGCATTGATATTTAACATATATGTAGAGAGGCAGGTCTGACATTAATATGTGACATCACAATAGAGAGGTGAATCTGGCATTGATATTTAACATCAATGTAGAGAGGTGAATCTGGCATTGATATTTAACATCAATGTAGAGAGGTGAATCTGGCATTGATATGTGACATCACAATAGAGATGTGAGTCTGGCGTCGATATGTGACATCACAATAGAGAGGTGAATCTGGCGTCGATATGTGACATCACAATAGAGAGGTGAATCTGGCATTGATATGTGACATCACAATAGAGAGTTGAATCTGGCATTGATATTTAACATATATGTAGAGAGGCAGGTCTGACATTAATATGTGACATCACAATAGAGAGGTGAATCTGGCATTGATATTTAACATCAATGTAGAGAGGTGAATCTGGCATTGATATGTGACATCACAATAGAGATGTGAGTCTGGCGTCGATATGTGACATCACAATAGAGAGGTGAATCTGGCGTCGATATGTGACATCACAATAGAGAGGTGAATCTGGCATTGATATGTGACATCACAATAGAGAGGTGAATCTGGCATCGATATGTGACATCACAATAGAGAGGTTCGTTTGACATTGATATGTGACATCACAATAAAGAGGTGAATCTGGCACCGATATTTAACTTCACAGTAGAGAGGTTCGTCTCACTTTGATATATGACATTACAATAGAGAGATGAATCTGGCATTGATATTTAACATCACAGTAGAGAGGTTCGTCTCACTTTGATATTTAACACCACAATAGAGAGGTTTCTCTGACATTGATATTTAACATCAATGTAGAGAGGCTGTTCTGGCATTGATATGTGACATCCCAATAGAGAGGTGAATCTGGTATCGATATGTGACATCACAATAGAGAGGTTCGTTTGATATTGATATGTGACATCACAATAGAGAGGTGAATTTGGCATTGATATTTAACATCAATGTAGAGAGGTTCGTCTGACTTTGATATGTGACATCACAATAGAGAGGTGAATCTGGCATCGATTTTTAACATCAATGTAGAGAGGCTGGTCTGGCATTGATATGTGACATCACAATAGAGAGGTTCATTTCACATTGATATGTGACATCACAATAGAGAGGTTAATCTGGCATTGATATTTAACATCACAGTAGAGAGGATCGTCTGATTGTGACATCTATTGTGACATCACAATAGAGAGGTGAATCTGGTATCGATATGTGACATCACAATAGAGAGGTTCGTTTGATATTGATATGTGACATCACAATAGAGAGGTGAATCCGGCATTGATATTTAACATCAATGTAGAGAGGTGAATCTGGCATCGATATGTGACATCACAATGGAGAGGCTGGTCTGGCATTGTTATGTGACATCCCAATAGAGAGGTAAATCTGGCATTGATATTTAACATCACAATAGAGAGGTTAATTTCACATTGATATGTGACATCACAATAGAGAGGTGAATCTGGCATTGATATTTAACATAAATGTAGAGAGGTGAATCTGGCATTGATATGTGACATGACAATAGAGATGTGAGTCTGGCGTCGATATGTGACATCACAATAGAGAGGTGAATCTGGCGTCGATATGTGACATCACAATAGAGAGGTGAATCTGGCATTGATATGTGACATCACAGAAGAGAGGTGAATCTGGCATTGATAATTAACATCACAGTAGAGAGGCTGGTCTGGCATTGATCTGTGACATCACAATATAGAGGTGAATCTGGCATTGATATTTAACATCAATGTAGAGAGGCTGGTCTGGCATTGATATGTGACATCACAATAGAGAGGTGAATCTGGTATTGATATTTAACATCAATGTAGAGAGGCTGGTCTGGCATTGATATGAGACATCACAATAGAGAGGTTCGTCTGACATTGATATTTGACATCACAATAGAGAGGTTCGTTTGACATTGATATGTGACATCACAATAGAGAGGTGAATCTGGCATTGATAATTAACATCACAGTAGAGAGGATCGTCTGACATTGATATGTGACATCACAATAGAGAGGTTCGTTTGATATTGATATGTGACATCACAATAGAGAGGTGAATCTGGCATCGATATGTGACATCACAATAGAGAGGCTGGTCTGGCATTGTGATGTGACATCCCAATAGAGAGGTGAATCTGGCATTGATATTTAACATCAATGTAGATAGGCTGGTCTGGCATTGATATGTGACATCACAATAGAGAGGTGAATCTGGCATTGATATTTAACATCAATGTAGAGAGGCTGGTCTGGCATTGATATGTGACATCACAATAGAGAGGTTCATTTCACATTGATATGTGACATCACAATAGAGAGGTGAATCTGGCATTGATATTTAACATCACAGTAGAGAGGTTCGTTTGACATTGATATGTGACATCACAATAGAGAGGTGAATCTGGCATTGATATTTAACATCAATGTAGAGAGGCTGGTCTGGCATTGATATGTGACATCACAATAGAGAGGTTGGTCTGGCATTGATATTTAACATCAATGTAGATAGGCTGGTCTGGCATTGTTATGTGACATCACAATAGAGAGGTGAATCTGGCATTGATATTTAACATCACAGTAGAGTGGTTCGTCTGACATTGATATGTGACATCATAATAGAGAGGTTCGTCTGACATTGATATGTGACATCACAATAGAGAGGTTGGTCTGGCATTGATATTTAACATCACAATAGAGAGGTGAATTTGGCATTGATATTTAACATCAATGTAGAGAGGCTGGTCTGGCATTGATATTTGACATCACAACAGAGAGGTGAATCTGGCATTGATATTTAACATCAATGTAGATAGGCTGGTCTGGCATTGATATTTGACATCACAATAGAGAGGTTGGTCTGGCATTGATATTTAACATCACAATAGAGAGGTGAATCTGGCATTGATATTTAACATCAATGTAGAGAGGCTGGTCTGGCATTGATATTTGACATCACAACAGAGAGGTGAATCTGTCATTGATATTTAACATCACAGTAAAGAGGCTGGTCTGGCATTGATATTTGACATCACAACAGAGAGGTGAATCTGGCATTGATATTTAACATCAATGTAGAGAGGCTGGTCTGGCATTGATATTTGACATCACAACAGAGAGGTGAATCTGGCATTGATATTTAACATCAATGTAGAGAGGCTGGTCTGGCATTGATATTTGACATCACAACAGAGAGGTGAATCTGGCATTGATATTTAACATCAATGTAGAGAGTTGAATCTGGCATTGATATGTGACATCACAATAGAGAGGTGAATCTGGCATTGATATTTAACATCAATGTAGAGAGGTGAATCTGGCATTGATATGTGACATCACAATAGAGAGGTTCTTTTGACATACAGTGGCTTGCAAAAGTATTCGTCCCCCTTGAACTTTCCCACATTTTGTCACATTACAGCCACAAACATGAATCAATTTTATTGGAATTCCACGTGAAAGACCAATGCAAAGTGGTGTACACGTGAGAAGTGGAACGAAAGTCATACATGATTCCAAACATTTTTTACAAATAAATAACTGCAAAGTGGGGTGTGCGTAATTATTCAGCCCCCTTTGGTCTGAGTGCAGTCAGTTGCCCATAGACATTGCCTGATGAGTGCTAATGACTAAATAGAGTGCACCTGTGTGTAATCTAATGTCAGTACAAATACAGCTGCTCTGTGACGGCTTCAGAGGTTGTCTAAGAGAATATTGGGAGCAACAACACCATGAAGTCCAAAGAACACACCAGACAGGTCAGGGATAAAGTTATTGAGAAATTTAAAGCAGGCTTAGGCTACAAAAAGATTTCCCAAGCCTTGAACATCCCACGGAGCACTGTTCAAGCGATCATTCAGAAATGGAAGGAGTTTATAACTGTAAACCTACCAAGACAAGGCCGTCCACCTAAACTCACAGGCTGAACAAGGAGAGAGCTGATCAGAAATGCAGCCAAGAGGCTCATGGTGACTCTGGACGAGCTGCAGAGATCTACAGCTCAGGTGGGGGAATCTGTCCATAGGACAACTATTAGTTGTGCACTGCACAAAATTGGCCTTTATGGAAGAGTGGCAAGAAGAAAGCCATTGTTAACAGAAAACCATAAGAAGTCCCGTTTGCAGTTTGCCACAAGCCATGTGGGGGACACAGCAAACATGTGGAAGAAGGTGCTCTGGTCAGATGAGACCAAAATGGAACTTTTTGGCCAAAATGCAAAACGCTATGTGTGGCGGAAAACTAACACTGCACATCACTCTGAACACACCATCCCCACTGTCAAATATGGTGGTGGCAGCATCATGCTCTGGGGGTGCTTCTCTTCAGCAGGGACAGGGAAGCTGGTAAGAGTTGATGGGAAGATGGATGGAGCCAAAAACAGGGCAATCTTGGAAGAAAACCTCTTGGAGTCTGCAAAAGACTTGAGACTGGGGCGGAGGTTCACCTTCCAGCAGGACAACGACCCTAAACATAAAGCCAGGGCAACAATGGAATGGTTTAAAACAAAACATATCCATGTGTTAGAATGGCCCAGTCAAAGTCCAGATCTAAATCCAATCGAGAATCTGTGGCAAGATCTGAAAACTGCTGTTCACAAACGCTGTCCATCTAATCTGACTGAGCTGGAGCTGTTTTGCAAAGAAGAATGGGCAAGGATTTCAGTCTCTAGATGTGCAAAGCTGGTAGAGACATACCCTAAAAGACTGGCAGCTGTAATTGCAGCAAAATGTGGTTCTACAAAGTAATGACTCAGGGGGCTGAATAGTTCTGCACACCCCACTTTGCAGTTATTTATTTGTAACAAATGTTTGGAATCATGTATGATTTTCGTTGCACTTCTCACGTGTACACCACTTTGTATTGGTCTTTCACGTGGAATTCCAATAAAATTGATTCATGTTTGTGGCTGTAATGTGACAAAATGTGGGAAAGTTCAAGGGGGCCGAATACTTATGCAAGCCACTGTATATATGTGACATCGCAATAGAGAGGTTCTTTTGACATTGATATGTGACATCACAATAGAGAGGTGAATCTGGCATCTATATGTGACATCACAATAGAGAGTTGAATCTGGAATTGATATTTAACATATATGTAGAGAGGCAGGTCTGACATTGATATGTGACATCACAATAGAGAGGTGAATCTGGCATTGATATTTAACATCACAGTAGAGAGGTGAATCTGGCATTGATATGTGACATAACAATAGAGAGGTGAATCTGGCATTGATATGTGACATCACAATAGAGAGGTGAATCTGGCATTGATATGTGACATCACAATAGAGAGATGAATCTGGCATTGATATTTAACATCAATGAAGAGAGGCTGGTCTGGCATTGATATGTGACATCACAATAGAGAGGTGAATCTGGCATTGATATGTGACATCACAATAGAGAGGTGAATCTGGCATTGATATGTGACATCACCATAGAGAGGTTAATCTGGCATTGATATGTGACATCAAAATAGAGAGGATCGTTTCACATTGATATTTGACATCACAGCAGTGAGGCGAAACTGGCATTGATATTTGAAATCACATTATAAACGCGAATCTGGGATTGATATTTGTTAGAGTGAATTGTTAAATGTTTGTCATTTTTATTCTTACCATTTGTACTTTAACTGTGTGTTGAAAGGAATTGTTTTGTTCTCCCCTCCCCAGATTCTCGAGGTTCTGAGTGGGGGGCTGTAGTGTTTTATCACAGGCAACATCCTTGTGAAGGTCTATTTGATGTGGTAAAACTTCCTGTCCTTTGTATGGCGTCACATTCCTTGTTCACATGTATACCCATGTAAGCCGTTATATGTTAATGACCCTATGCATATTCAAGTAACCACAATAAAAGGAGTGCTAAGGGGAACCTGGCTGAGAGTCTGACGGAGGTCAAGTGGGTGGAACGACACTTGGCTCCAGGCAGGCCTCCCTCATGCATGAGTATCACAAAGAACTTTGCCTACTTTGTGTCTTGCTTGCTGTGTTATTACATTGCCTTTAACGTTCCAGCGAATAGGTTTAAGCTACAAACCTATCAATATTTGACATCACAATAGAGAGGTGAATCTGGCATTGATGTGTGACATCACAATAGATAGGTGAATCTGGCATTGACATGTGACATCACAATAGAGAGGCGACTCTGGCATTGATATGTGACATCACAATAGAGAGATGAATCTGGCATCGATATTCAACCTCAATGTAGAGAGGCTGGTCTGGCATTGATATGTGACATCACAATAGAGAGGTGAATCTGGCATCGATATTCAACATCAATGTAGAGAGGCTGGTCTGACATTGATATGTGACAACACAATAGAGAGGTGAATCTGGCATCGATATGTGACATCACAATAGAGAGGTTCGTTTGATATTGATATGTGACATCACAATAGAGAGGTGAATCCGGCATTGATATTTAACATCAATGCAGAGAGGCATGTCTGGCATTGTTATGTGACATCCCAATAGAGAGGTGAATCTGGCATTGATATTTAACATCAATGTAGAGAGGCTGGTCTGGCATTGATATTTAACATCACAATAGAGAGGTTCGTTTCACATTGATGTGTGACATCACAATAGAGAGGTGAATCTGGCATTGATATTTAACATCAATGTAGAGAGGTTCGTCTGACATTGATATGTGACATCACAATAGAGAGGTGAATCTGGCATCGATGTGTGACATCACAATAGAGAGGTTGGTATGACATTGATATGTGACATCGCAATAGAGAGGTGAATCTGACATTGATATTTAACATCAATGTAGAGAGGCAGGTCTGGCATTGATATGTGACATCACAATAGAGAGGATCGTTTGACATTGATATGTGACATCACAATAGAGAGTTGAATCTGGCATTGATATGTGACATCACAATAGAGAGGTGAATCTGGCATTGATATTTAACATCAATGTAGAGAGACTGGTCTGGCATTGATATGTGACATCACAATAGACAGGTGAATCTGGCATTGATATTTAACATCAATGTAGAGAGACTGGTCCAATCATTGATATGTGACATCACAATAGACAGGTGAATCTGGCACTGATATTTAATATCACAGTGGAGAGGTTCGTCTGACTTTGATATGTGACATCACAATAGAGAGGTGAATCTGTCATTGATATTTAACATCACAGTAGAGAGGTTCGTCTGGCATTGATATGTGACATCACAATAGACAGGTGAATCTGGCACTGATTTTTAATATCACAGTAGAGAGGTTCGTCTGACGTTCAAATGTTACATCACAATAGAGAGGTGAATCTGTCATTGATATTTAACATCACAGTAGAGAGGTTCGTCTGGCATTGATATGTGACATCACAATAGAGAGGTGAATCTGGCATTGATATTTAACATCACAATAGAGAGGTTCGTCTGACATTGACGTGTGACATCATAATAGAGAGGTGAATCTGACATTGATATTTAACATATATGTAGAGAAGCAGGTCTGACATTGATATGTGACATCACAATAGAGAGGTGAATCTGGAATTGATATTTAACATTAATGTAGAGAGTTGAATCTGGCATTGATATTTAACATCACAGTAGAGACGTTCGTCTGACATTGATATGTGACATCACAATAGAGAGGTTGGTCTGACATTGATATTTAACATCAACGTAAAGAGGCTGGTTTGGCATTGATATGTGACATCACAATAGAGAGGTGAATCTGGCATTGATATTTTACATCAATGTAGAGAGGCTGGTCTGGCATTGATATGTGACATCACAACAGAGAGGTGAATCTGTCATTGATATTTAACATCAATGTAGAGAGGCTGGTCTGGCATTGATATTTGACATCACAATAGAGAGGTGAATCTGGCATTGATATTTGACATCACATTAGAAACGCTAATCTGGCATTGATATTTGACATCACAGCAGTGAGGCGAATCTGGCATTCCTCTTTGACATCACAGCAGTGAGGCGAATCTGGCATTGATATTTGACATGACAATAGAGAGGCAAAACTGGCATTGATATTTGACATCATAATAGACAGGAGAATATGGCATTGATATTTGACATCATAATAGAGAGGATAATCTGGCATTGATATTTGAAAACACAATAGAGAAGCGAATCTCGCTTTGATATGTGACATCACAGTAAAGAGGTGAATGTGGCATTGATATTTGAAATCAGAAGAGAGAGGCGAAACTGGCTTTGATATGTGACATCACAACAGAGAGGCGAATCTGGCATTGATCTTTGACATCACAGCAGTGAGGCGAATCTGGCATTGATCTTTTGGCATCATAATAGAGACGAGTATCTGGCATTGATATGTGACATCACAACAAACAGGCAAATCTCGTATTGATATGTGACATCACGATAGAAAGGCGAATCTGGTATTGATAATTGACATCACAGCAGAGATGCGAGTATGATATTGTTTTATGACATCACAGCTGAGAGAAGAATCTGGCATTGATTTTTGACAACACAATAGAGGGATGAATCTGGCATTGATATTAGACATCACAACAGAGAGGCGAATATGGCATTGATATTTGACATCACAATAGAGAGGTGAATCTGGTATACATATTTGACATTACAATAGAGAGGTGAATCTGGTATTGATATTTGACTTAACAATAGAGAGGCGAATCTGGCATTGATATTTGACATCACAATAGAGAGGTGAATCTGGTATACATATTTGACATTACAATAGAGAGGTGAATCTGGTATTGATATTTGACTTAACAATAGAGAAGTTAATCTGGTATTGATATTTGACATGACAATAGAGAGGTGAATCTGGCATTGATATGTGACATGACAATAGAGAGGAGAATCTGGCATTGATATTTGACATCACAATAGAGAGGCAAAACTGGCATTGATATTTGACATCACATTAGAAACGCGAATCTGGCATTGATATTTGACATCACAGCAGTGAGGCGAATCTGGCATTGATATTTGAGATCACAATAGAGAGGCGAATCTGGCATTGATATTTGACAAGACAATACAGAGGCGAAACTGGCATTGATATTTGACATCACAATAGAGAAGCAAATCTCGCTTTGATATGTGACATCACAGTAAAGAGGTGAATCTGGCATTGATATTTGACATCACAATAGAGAGGTGAATCTGGTATTGATATTTGACTTAACAATAGAGAAGTTCAGCTGGCATTGATATTTGACATCAGAACAGAGAGGCGAATCTGGTATTGATATTTGACATGACAATAGAGAGGTGAATCTGGCATTGATATTTGGCACCATCATAGTGAGGAGAATCTGGTATTGATATTTGACATCACAATAGAGAGGCGAATCTGGCATTGATATTTGGCACCATCATAGTGAGGAGAATCTGGTATTGATATTTGACTTAACAATAGAGAAGTTCAGCTGGCATTGATATTTGACATCAGAACAGAGAGGCGAATCTGGTATTGATATTTGACATCACAATAGAGAGGCGAATCTGGCATTGATATTTGGCACCATCATAGTGAGGAGAATCTGGTATTGATATTTGACTTAACAATAGAGAAGTTCAGCTGGCATTGATATTTGACATCAGAACAGAGAGGCGAATCTGGTATTGATATTTGACAACTCAATAGAGAGGCAAAACTGGAATTGATATTTGACATCACATTAGAAACGCGAATCTGGCATTGATATTTGACATCACAATAGAGAGGCGAATCTTGCATTGATATTTGACATCACAGCAGTGAGGCGAATCTGGCATTGATATTTGAGATCACAATAGAGAGGCGAATCTGGCATTGATATTTGACATCACAGCAGTGACGCGAATCTGTCATTGCTATTTGACACCACAGCAGTGAGGCGAATCTGGCATTGATATTTGACATGACAATAGAGAGGCGAAACTGGCATTGATATTTGACATCATAATAGAGAGGAGAATCTGGCATTGATATTTGACATCACATTAGAGAAGCGAATCTCGCTATGCTATGTGACATCACAGTAAAGAGGTGAATCTGGCATTGATATTTGACATCACAATAGAGAGGCGAATCTGGCTTTGATATTTGACATCACAATAGAGAGGTGAATCTGGCATTGATATTTGACATCACAATAGAGAGGCGAATCTGGCATTGATATTTGACATCAGAACAGAGAGGCGAATTTGGTATTGATATTTGACATCATAGCAGTGAGGCGAATCTGGCATTGATATTTGACCTGACAATAGAGAGGCGAAACTGGCATTGATATTTGTCATCACAGCAGTGAGGCGGACCTGGCATTGATATTTGACATCACAGCAGTGAGGCGAACCTGGCATTGATATTTGACTTAACAATTGAGAGGTAACTCTGGCATTGATATGTGACATCACATCGGAGACGCGAATCTGGCATTGATATTTGACATAACAATACAGAGGCGGATCTGGCATTGATATTTGACATCACATCAGAGACGCGAATCCTGCATTGAGATTTGGCATCATCATAGTGAGGAGAATCTGGCATTGATATTTGACATCACAGCAGAGACGAGAGTCCGGTATTTATATTTGACATCACATGAGAGACGCCAATCTGGCATTGATATTTGACATCACAGCAGTGAGGCGAATCTGGCATTGATATTTGACATCATAATAGAGAGGAGAATCTGGCATTGATATTTGACATCACAATAGAGAAGCGAATCTCGCTTTGATATGTGACATCACAGTAAAGAGGCGAATCTGGCATTGATATTTGACATCACAATAGAGAGGCGAATCTGGCATTGATATTTGTCATCACAGCAGTGAGGCGAATCTGGCATTGATATGTGACATCACATCAGAGACGCGAATCTGGCATTGATATTTGACATCACATCAGAGACGCGAATCTGGCATTGATATTTGACATCACATCGGAGACGCGAATCTGGCATTGATATTTGACATCACAGCAGAGAGACGAATCTGGCATTGATATTTGACATAACAATACAGAGGCGGATCTGGCATTGATATTTGACATCACATGAGAGACGCGAATCTGGCATTGAAATTTGACATCACAATAGACAGACGAATCTCACACTGATATGTGACATCAAAACAGAGAGGCGAATCTGGCATTGATATTTGAGATCACAATAGAGAGGCGAATGTGGCATTGATATTTGACATCACAGCAGTGAGGCGAATCTGTCATTGCTATTTGACACCACAGCAGTGAGGCGAATCTGGCATTGATATTTGACATGACAATAGAGAGGCAAAACTGGCATTGATATTTGACATCATAATAGAGAGGAGAATCTGGCATTGATATTTGACATCACATTAGAGAAGCGAATCTCGCTATGCTATGTGACATCACAGTAAAGAGGTGAATCTGGCATTGATATTTGACATCACAATAGAGAGGCGAATCTGGCTTTGATATTTGACATCACAATAGAGAGGTGAATCTGGCATTGATATTTGACATCACAATAGAGAGGCGAATCTGGCATTGATATTTGACATCAGAACAGAGAGGCGAATTTGGTATTGATATTTGACATCATAGCAGTGAGGCGAATCTGGCATTGATATTTGACCTGACAATAGAGAGGCGAAACTGGCATTGATATTTGTCATCACAGCAGTGAGGCGAACCTGGCATTGATATTTGACATCACAGCAGTGAGGCGAATCTGGCATTGATATTTGACTTAACAATTGAGAGGTAACTCTGGCATTGATATGTGACATCACAGCAGAGAGACGAATCTGGCATTGATATTTGACATAACAATACAGAGGCGGATCTGGCATTGATATTTGACATCACATCAGAGACGCGAATCTGGCATTGAGATTTGGCATCATCATAGTGAGGAGAATCTGGCATTGATATTTGACATCACAGCAGAGACGAGAGTCCGGTATTTATATTTGACATCACATGAGAGACGCCAATCTGGCATTGATATTTGACATCACAGCAGTGAGGCGAATCTGGCATTGATATTTGACATCACATCAGAGACGCGAATCTGGCATTGATATTTGACATCACATCAGAGACGCGAATCTGGCATTGATATTTGACATCACATCGGAGACGCGAATCTGGCATTGATATTTGACATCACAGCAGAGAGACGAATCTGGCATTGATATTTGACATAACAATACAGAGGCGGATCTGGCATTGATATTTGACATCACATGAGAGACGCGAATCTGGCATTGAACTTTGACATCACAATAGACAGACGAATCTCACACTGATATGTGACATCAAAACAGAGAGGCGAATCTGGCATTGATATTTGACTTAACAATAGAGAGGTGAATCTGGTATTGATATTTGACTTAACAATAGAGAAGTTAATCTGGCATTGATATTTGACATCAGAACAGAGAGGCGAATCTGGTATTGATATTTGACATCTCAATTGAGAGGAGAATCTGGTATTGATATTTGACATAACAATAGAGAGGTGAATCTGGCATTGATATGTGACATAACAATAGAGAGGCGAATCTGGCATTAATATTTGGCATCATCATAGTGAGGAGAATCTGGCATTGATATTTGACATCACAATAGAGAGGCAAAACTGGCAATGATATTTGACATCACATTAGAAACGCGAATCTGGCATTGATTTTTGACATCACAGCAGCGAGGCGAATCTGGCATTGGTATTTGAGATCACAATAGAGAGGCGAATCTGGCATTGATATTTGACATCACAGCAGTGAGGCGAATCTGGCATTCCTATTTGACATCACAGCAGTGAGGCGAATCTGGCATTGATATTTGACATGACAATAGAGAGGCAAAACTGGCATTGATATTTGACATCATAATAGACAGGAGAATATGGCATTGATATTTGACATCACAGCAGAGACGAGAGTCCGGTATTGATATTTGACATCACATGAGAGACGCCAATCTGGTATTGATATTTGACATCACAGCAGTGAGGCGAATCTGGCATTGATCTTTTGGCATCATAATAGAGACGATTATCTGGCATTGATATTTGACATCACAACAAACAGGCAAATCTCGTATTGATATGTGACATAACGATAGAAAGGCGAATCTGGTATTGATATTTGACATCACAACAGAGAGGCGAATCTGGCATTGATATTTGACATCACAACAGAGAGGCGAATATGGCATTGATATTTGACATCACAATAGAGAGGTGAATCTGGTATACATATTTGACATTACAATAGAGAGTTGATTCTGGCATTGATATTTAACTTAACAACATAAAGGTGAATTTGACATTGTTATTTGACTTCACAATAGAGAGGTGAATCTGGCATTGATATTTGACATCACAACAGAGAGGCGAATATGGCATTGATATTTTACATCACAATAGTGAGTTGAATCTGGCATTGATATTTGACTTAACAATAGAGAGTTGAATCTGGCATGGATGTTTAACATCACAGCAGAGAGGCGAGTCCGGTATTGATATTTGACATCACATGAGAGACGCCAATCTGGCATTGATATTTGACATCACAGCAGTGAGGCGAATCTGGCATTGATATTTGACATCATAATAGAGAGGATAATCTGGCATTGATATTTGACATCACAATAGAGAAGCGAATCTCGCTTTGATATGTGACATCACAGTAAAGAGGTGAATGTGGCATTGATATTTGAAATCAGAAGAGAGAGGCGAATCTCGCTTTGATATGTGACATCACAACAGAGAGGCGAATCTGGCATTGATATTTGACATCACAGCAGTGAGGCGAATCTGGCATTGATCTTTTGGCATCATAATAGAGACGAGTATCTGGCATTGATATGTGACATCACAACAAACAGGCAAATCTCGTATTGATATGTGACATCATGATAGAAAGGCGAATCTGGTATTGATAATTGACATCACAGCAGAGATGCGAGTATGATATTGATTTATGACATCACAGCTGAGAGAAGAATCTGGCATTGATTTTTGACAAAACAATAGAGGGATGAATCTGGCATTGATATTTGACTTAACAACAGAGAGGTTAATCTGGCATTGATATTTGACATCACAACAGAGAGGTGAATCTGGCATTGATATTTGACATCACAACAGAGAGGCGAATATGGCATTGATATTTGACATCACAATAGAGAGGTGAATCTGGTATACATATTTGACTTCACAATAGAGAGGTGAATCTGGCATTGATATTTGACATCACAACAGAGAGGCGAATATGGCATTGATATTTTACATCACAATAGTGAGTTGAATCTGGCATTGATATTTGACTTAACAATAGAGAGTTGAATCTGGCATTGATGTTTAACATCACAGCAGAGAGGCGAGTCTGACATTGCTATTTGACATCACAGTAGAGAGGAGAATCTGGCATTGACATTTGACATCACAGCTGAGAGACAATTCTGGCATTGATATTTGACATCACAATAGAGAGACGAATCTTGCATTCATATTTGACATCACAATAGAGAGGCGAATCTCGCATTGATATTTGACTTAACAATAGAGAGTCGAATCTGGCATTGATTTTTGACTTAACAATTGAGAGGTGAATCTGGCATTGATATTTGACTTAACAATAGAGAGTCGAATCTGGCATTGATTTTTGACTTAACAACAGAGAGGTGAATCTCGCATTAATATTTGACTTAATAAGAGAGAGTTGAATCTGGCATTGATATTTGACTTAACAATAGAGAGGCGAATCTGGCATTGATATTTGACATCACAATAGAAAGGCGAATCTGGCATTGATATGTAACATCACAATAGAGATGTGAATCTTGCATTGATATTTGACATCAAAGTAGAGAGGAGAATCTTGCATTGATATGTGACATCACAATAGATACGAGAAACTGGCATTGATATGTGACATCACAATAGAGAGGCGACTCTGGCATTGATATTTGACATCACCACAGAGAGGCGAATCTGGCATTGATATGTGACATCAAATCAGAGACGTGAATCTGGCATTGATATGAGACATCACAATAGAGATGTGAATCTTGCATTGATATTTGACATCATAATAGAGAGTCGAATCTGGCACTGATATTTGAAATCACAATAGTGAGGTGAATCTGGTATCTATATTTGACATCACAGCAGAGAGGGGAATCTGGAATTGATATGTGACATCACAATAGAGAGGCAAATTTGGAAGTGATATTTGACATCCACATTGTTATGTTAAATATCAATGAAAGATTCGCCTCTCTGTTGTGATTTCAAATATCAATTCCAGATTCGCCTCTCTTTTGTGAAAACAAATATCAATGCCAGATTCTCCTCTCTATTGTGAAGTAAAATGTCAATGTCAGATTCGCCTCTCTTTTGTGATGTCAAATATCAATGCCAGATTCGCCTCTCTGTTGTGATGTCACATATCAATGCGTGATTCGCCTCTCTTTTGTGATGTCACATATCAATACCAGATTCGCCTCTCTATTGTTATGTCACATATCAATGCGTGATTCGCCTCTCTGTTGTGTTGTCAAATATCAATGCCAGATTCGCCTCTCTGTTGTGATGTCACATATCAATGCGTGATTCGCCTCTCTGCTGTGATGTCAAATATCAATGCCAGATTCGCCTCTCTGTTGTGATGTCAAATATAAATGCGTGATTCCCCTCTGTATTGTGATGTTGTCAAAAGAAAATTGTACTTAGCAGTCAGTATAAGCTTTTAATGATATAAGTCTACATATGATAGAATACTGTATGATAACCTTTTGATGACTTTGACTGTTGTCCACTACAAGACCTGTTTCTGTTTTATAAATTCTTTCTCACAGCGATAAAAGCTGAACAAGCAGGAAGAGGAGAGCTGAACACTTTTATCTGCGCTCCCTAAAAAGAAGAGGGGCCGCGTCCTTCTGAATCTCACAACACACACACATACACCTGAACCTCTCTTATCTTCACTCCCTACGCACTAACGTTCCTCTGCCAATGAATAGACGTATTCACTGTTGTATTACTTTTGTATATAAATAAAGACCAGAGCGGTAACAGAGCGCTGATCACAGGGCCCCCACTCTGATGTGAGCGTTCTGTGACCGCCATTGCAAGTAAAGACTTGCAGTGTGTGTATCTCTTCACTCTTAGACTCTTAGCTGAAGAAGTGTCTTTAGAATAAATCTCTTCAGATGTCACATATCAATGTGTGATTCGCCTCTCTGTTGTGATGTCACATATCAATGCCAGATTCGCCTCTCTATTGTGATGTCAAATATCAATGCCAGATTCGCCTCTCCATTGTGAAGTCACATATCAATGCCAAATTCGCCTCTCCATTGTGATGTCACATATCAATGCCAGATTCGCCTCTCCTTTGTGATTTCACATATCAATGCCAGATTCGTGTCTCTGATGTGATGTCACTGATCAATACCAGACTCACGTCTCTGCTGTGATGTCAATTATCAATACCAGATTTGCATCTCTATTGTCATGTCACATATCAATGCCAGATTCGACTCTCTATTGTGATGTCAAATATCAATGCCAGATTCGCCTCTCTACTGTGTTGTTAAATATCAATGCCAGATTCGCCTCTGTTGTGATGTCAGATATCAATGCCAAAATCGCCTCTCTATTGTGATGTCACATATCAATGCCAGAATTGCCTCTCTATTGTGATGTCACATATCAATGGGAGATTCGCCTCTCTATTGTGATGTCACATATCAATGCCAGGTTCGCGTTTCTATTGTGTTGTCAAATATCAATGCCAGATTCGCCTCTCTTTTGTAATGTCAAATATCAATGCCAGAATCGCCTCTCTATTGTGATGTCACATATCATTTCCAGAATCACCTCTCTATTGTGATGTCACATATCAATGCCATATTCGCCTCTCTGTTGTGATGTCAAATGTCAATGCCAGATTCGCCTCTCTGTTGTGATGTCACATATCAATGCCAGAATCGCCTCTCTATTGTGATGTCACATATCAATGGGAGATTCGCCTCTCTATTGTGATGTCACATATCAATGCCAGGTTCGCGTTTCTATTGTGTTGTCAAATATCAATGCCAGATTCGCCTCTCTTTTGTAATGTCAAATATCAATGCCAGAATCGCCTCTCTATTGTGATGTCACATATCATTTCCAGAATCACCTCTCTATTGTGATGTCACATATCAATGCCATATTCGCCTCTCTGTTGTGATGTCAAATGTCAATGCCAGATTCGCCTCTCTGTTGTGATGTCACATATCAATGCCAGAATCGCCTCTCTATTGTGATGTCACATATCAATGCCATATTCGCCTCTCTATTGTTTGAAATGCCCCTAATGATCGGCCCAAAGCAAGAACCAGTTTACCGCGCGTACAAAATAAGGGACTTGGAAGCGCTGGTTAAACAGCTTCCACCCATAACAGAGGGAGGAGCAGCTTGGTTGAGGAAGTTAAGAGCCTTAACAGAAGGGGAGGAGCTAGCCACTGGAGACTTCCAGGCGATAGCAGGAAGATGTATGCTAGGCAGAGGATTAGCAGACGTAGAGGAAATTGCTAACACCACAGCCTACCCAATTGACATGCCATATAACACGGTGGAAGACAAGCTAGCTGACGCAGTCCGTGAGAAATATATGATACCAAATTTAGGGTCCATACCAAAGATTTCCTGGGACCCCAAATACACCCCCAGATAATTTCTGGAGAGAGCTAAGCAAGCAAGCAAGCAATTTAAGGAACAATGGATGTCACAAACTGGCATACATCCAGGCCAGGAAGGAGAGCACAGAGCGTGGTTTCACGCAGCGGTGCTGAAGGGGCTTCCGGACAAAGTAACAACCGATTTAGAAAAGAACCCAGATTTTACAGTGGCAGACTCTACCCAGTGGGAGAGACACGTGGTCCATCGGCTCCAGTTGGAACAGGACGAGGCGAACAAACAACTAGAAGACGCACAGGCGCAACTGTTGAAGTTACAGCTGAATGAAGCCTGTGAGAAGCATAATTCTAAGAAAAAAGAGCGGAAAGAGGCCAACAAAACTATGATGATTGTAAAGCCCAAAGCTGATCCCGTGCCTTACTGGCCAGATCTTGATCCTAACCTTTATGACTCTGCCACTTACAGACCCAGCTGTGATCAAGCTGGGTAAACAAACTTTGAAGCACCGATATGTGGTCTCCCCACAAGTGCCTGTGAATCTGATGGGCAGAGACTTACTCATCAAACTGGGAGCCACTATCATGTGTTCTGATGGATTAACTGTGACTCTGCCAGGAGGAACGCCTCTCCCATGCCTGGAAACAAACTCAAAGAATCAGTACTTGATGCAAGACTGTGAACAACCCATAGCTGACATTTACTGGGGGCGCCTGGTAAAAGAAGGCATTCTGAGACAATACCAATAATGGAAACCCTGGATCATGAGCCTTGCGGTTTATTCCCCGCCTCGCGATCCCTACCACGTCACTCTTTTCTACGATGATTTCTACGATGATGTATACCGGGAAGGTCATCAGGCAAAGGAACTGGGATCAATGGTCAAGCGGGCGCTGGATAACATTTGGTGGCAAAGCACCCAAATTCCAAATGTCTGGTATACACCAAAATGTAAAACGTACCGTATCACTTGTTTTGTCCAACGACGCAGTGATACTAGAACATCAACAAATATCGAGAACACATGGCAGGGAGAGAACGGATCACCCAGACGCAGTGGCGGAACTTTCGTAATTGGCTGACACTCTGTGGTCTACTGGACCCACAGATGTCGGCCTAGCCAATTGTTCGCCTGTTCTGTTCCAGCTCAAGTCAGAAACACCAATTTCACGACCACAGTATAAGCACAAACCTGAAGCAGAGGAAGGGATTGCTGAGACGATTGAAGGGCTGCTGAAAGTAGGAGTGCTTGAGCCCTAGCAATCCTTTTGGAACACACCAATTTTGCCGGTGGAGAAACATGGGACAGGGAAGTACCGAATGGCGCATGACCTCAGGGCCATTAACGCCATATTACGTACTGACACTGTGCCCGTACCTAACCCGTACACAGCTCTAACAGCCATTACATGGGACCAAAAGTGGTTCACATGCATTGACCTTGCTAACGCATTCTTCTGTCTCCCCTTACACGACTCACTCAGAGACATTTTCTCATTCACATACAGAGGTCGCCAGTATAGATACACACGTCTGCCACAAGGCTTTGCACTCTCCCCTGGCATTTTCAATCAGGTGCTCAAAGAGGCCCTGTCACGTTGTCAGTTGCCTGAGGGGTGTACACTGATACAGTATGTCAGGGGTGGGCAGGGGTGGCCCCGAGGGCCGGTGTCAGCCATTGGTGTGTGTAGATGCTCTGACCAGCTGGCCAGAAGCATGGGCTACTAAAAGGGAGGATGCTAAAAGTGTGATTAAGTGCTTAATCAATCATTATATTCCCAGGCACGGGTTTCCCAAGCGCATTAGATCAGACAATGGGACCCACTTTAAGAACCAAGACCTGGCGGAGGTGGAGAGGATGTTGGGAGTAAAACACAGGTTTGGGACAGTGTACCATCCTCAATCTCAAGGGAAAGTAGAGAGAATGAACTTAAACTTGAAAAACAAGTTGTCTAAAATTTGTGCACAGACGGGGCTAAATTGGGTTTCAGCCCTGCCAATTGCTCTAATGACTATAAGATGTTCTGTTAACCAATCCACAGGTTTCACACCCTACGAGCTGCAGACGGGAAGGCAGTTCAGAGCACCCTGGACAGCGGTCCCGGCGGAACCGAGTATCAAAAGTAACAGGTCTCATGTAGAATATTGGAATGAATTAAAAGCTCTTGTTTCGAGTTTCACAAAACAGGTTACGCCTGGAGTACACACTGTGGACAGGGCGACCCCTGAGGCAAAACCGGTGTGGCTGAAGGTCATCAAACGCAAGTGGAAAGAGCCCCGCTGGACCGGTCCGTACGAGGTGACTGCCCGGATGGCTACAGCAGTTCAACTGAAAGGAAAAGGCGACACCTGGTTCCACTGGTCGCAGTGTGCACTAGCAGACGAGAGCTTGGTGGAGGAAAACTTGTCTCCACCCAACACAGGTGTCAACGAAATACAGAGGCATAATAAATCCTCTCACCTGTGCAACGGGCCGACCAGCAGTCTACCTGGGAGGCTGAAGAAAGAAGAGGGGTATCGCAGAAAGTCTCCGCGCCAGCGAAAAGGAGTGGTAACAAATCAGTAACTCCAGAAAGGGGAGAAATTTCTAGCCAAAGTGCAAAAGAACACACAACACAATGCAAACACACGAATCAGAGATACGTAATGAGAAAAAACTTATTAAAATGTTCCTTACAACCACATGTTTATTATATGCAATAATATTGATCATGGCTGTGTGTTTTATTGTCTATATTTTGCAGAGCACCCAAGGCCACTTGTCCGAACACGGAGGCCAGTCCAGCACAGCACTTCCTGAGACATTAATTGCCGAAATGGGACCGTTGAGAAGACCAAAGCGCGAGGTGTCAGGTAAAGGGGATGAGTGCCTTAGCACATATAATGGCATAGAACTGGACTACGTTAAAGGGTCCACAAGCTCATTCACGTTTGACTTGTGTGAGGTCATTGAGTGTAAAGGGGCTAGTAGCAGCTGGAGGGGATATGATGTGTGGGTCTGTAATCACCCAATGATATGCACCAGGAGAGGGAGCCCTTATTCCAGTCCAGGGATCCATCGTTCAGGGGGAGTACATACAGCAGGGCAATGGTGTTCCTGGGATAACGTGGTAAGTTGGACAGGAGTAGGGTGGCAGCCTGAAGGGTTTAGCCAAGTTAAGTGGGAAGGATTTCGAAGAAGTGTTGCGGCAGGCCATATCCACAATAGGGAAGACCATCGAAGCTGCTGAGACAGCTGAGATAAACCCTGAAAATGATACTGCTGACCAGACTTGCCCTGTGGTAGGATCCACACAACTTGGAGCCTCACCTTCAGTCTTAACTGAACTGCCTCACCCTCCTGAACCCATTCAGGGCACATTCCAACGCCCCATGAGACCAAACTTGACACCTCAAATATTGAGCCCAACTGACCTCAACCCACCAGAGGTTCAGAAAATAGTAGTTGAGCATGTTGTCAAGAGTGTTGAGAAGACATCACATGCTCACTCTACATTAAGACTCAGAGCTTTCTCTGGCAAGATGCCCAGACCTTACAGCGAAGCTGACTATGAAACATGGCGTTCTCATGTTGACTTGTTGATGGAAGATGCTTCTTTGTCTGAGTTGGAAAAAACTCGTAAGATACTTGAAAGTCTCCTTGCTCCCGCTTCTGATGTCATCCGCCCTCTTGGGCCAGAAGCCACTCCTGCAGACTATCTTAAACTTCTGGATTCAGCTTTTAGCACCGTCGAAGATGGTGAGGAACTGTTTGTACGCTTCATGAACACCCTCCAAGATCACGGTGAAAAGCCCTCTGCTTATCTGCTTCGTTTGCAGGTGGCAGTCAATCACACTGACAGGGGATTTCTTTAAATCACCTTGCCGTTCTTCAGCTAAGACATGTGAGTTAGAAAACACAAACACTGCAGTTCTTTCACTTGCGAGGACGGTCACAGAGCGCTCGCCCAAGAGACACTCATGGACTCGCGCTTTGTCACCGTCTGCGTTCTTTATTTATACAAGATTGTTCTGTGTGTGTGTGTGTGTTACAAAGATAACAACGTCACTCAGAGCAGCGGGTTTTTCCCTTTTCTACATCTGTGTGTTCTTGTAAAAAGAGCTGAGGTTTCACTTCTCTACATCTAAATGTTCTCTGAAAACAGGAAGCGGTTATTTGCTGAATGGGTTCATCACACAAGTTACTAGGTGAAAAGTCATGTAGACATATGGTTTGCTTAGTGATACATAAAAGAATACATTTCATGTAGCTGATAACACTATATAAAAACAATTTTCCTTTGACATTCCCTGCTGTTTATCAGAACAATGAAATGTATCAATAAGTAACTACTTGTCTTTCACATTTTCAGTTACTACATCATTATTTGCACTTCATCTTCATCTAACAAATAGGAAAAGAAGTCTTCATGATCTTCATTGATTTCAGTACATCTGCGTATGCTGTGAATGATTAACTTGTCATCTGTGAAATTACAGCTTTTAAACAAGGAATAACTCAAATAAAGAAAACAAAATTAAACCAGGAAAACTCCAACGCCAATCAACCGTCTCTATAGCATCTGAAGTCATGTTTAAAGAATGTACATTATCTGGTATTTAGGTGCAGCATGTGGTGTTGAATAAGACGCACAATCCTCCTTTCTCAGCCAGGATCATGTGCACTGCTACACGATGTTGCATTACAGCAATTCTGAGAGCGTCTATTTCTTGGTTTTGTCCCTCGTTGACCTTTCAGGATGCTTTGAGAAACAAGCCGAATCTATAGTCCAGTATCTCACTTCTGAGAGGACGTTTTTCCAACTCCTGCCCACAGGAAGAGTGAGTTGAGTACCTTTTGTCCAGTTGTCCAGATTTTGAATTCTTCAGGTACGTCGGTTTCCCAGATTGAGTCATGTGGTCTGGCTGTTGAAGTTGAGCGTTTCTTCCTGGATGAGGATGAGGATGTTGTTGTTGTTGTTGTGCACTTTACAAAAGTCATTCTGAAGGTGTGATCGGAGATCAGAATTAGTGCACATGTTCCAGGGTGTTTCCCATAAATGGTTGTGTTTAATATGCTCGACATGTGCGAGCAGACGTAACAGTCTTTCTCTGTGATCGTCCAGCTTCTCTGTCTGCCTCGTGGCTCAGCTGCTGTTGGCATCAGCTGGGGTCCTGTAAGGGTGAGCTTTGTAGTCAAGGTAACCAGGAGGGTTCCCCTTCACACCTACACCTGGGTGCCTAAAGTTGAGCGGATAGAGATTGGAGTGTGGGCTTACCCGACGGGGGCCCAAGAATGCACTTACCACCCTCACCCCCGAAACAACCAAGCGTAGGCGCTTCCTCCTTGGTGTCGGGGCTTCCCGGGACCTCAGCCTTTTTGCATTGGCTCTGATGTATCCAGGAGGGTCTCTCTGCAGTTTTACAGGCTGTGGGTGTTGTCAATAACACTTTGTATTGGCCCTCCAAATGGGGTAAACTCCAATTTTTCCTCTGGAGCACCCCTTTCGCCTGGTTTCAACCTGCAAGAGACTGGAGAAGAGTCTTACGGCAGTTTATTGTTCAAAACAATATCCTTATTTTCTAGTAGTTTTGCCATCCATTCTGCCAGAGTTGTTTCTCTGACAGATTTGTCTAAAGGTTCACTTTTTGCAACTGAGATTGCATCTGCGTTCTGTGCAGGGACTTGCAAGGTTTTCCTTCACAAGTCATCAGATCATTTTCTAGTTGTGCTCCACACTTTAACCATTTCTTCTGTTCTGTAGTTGGTGCGGCTTTTTGTTCATCTTTAAGTACATCAAGTGGTATTTGCATAGAGGACGCAGACATTAATGTGTCTACAGTTTGCTGTGCGGCTAACTTAGCTGCTTGATCTGCAAAGTTATTGCCTTTAGATATTTCTGATTTATCTTTCTGATGTGCAGCAAAGTGATGTACTGCTAAAAAAAACATATTGACTGTCAGTATATATATTTATGTCTTGGCCTGCGTGCAATTTACATGCACGTATGACTGCTGTGAGTTCTGCACTCTGAGCAGAGTGGGAGGATGTTAGCGGTTTCGCTTCTAAAACTCTGTTTGCTGTAGTTACTGCATAGCCGACGCAGTTTCATCCTAGGCTATTTTTAGACGCTGAGCCGTCTACAAAAATGTCGGTGAAACCAGCTTGTGGGTACTGTGAATGTCAACACGTGGCTTTGTCTCCTCATCTAATTTTTTCATACAGCAGTGTGGATGACCTTCTTCGGGTGAGGCCAAAAGTGTGCTCGGGTTCAACTGACCGCACTTCTCGATTCTAATGTGTGATTGTGACAATAAGATTCCAACATATGAGAGCTGTCTTGCATGTATCAGGTAAGAGAAATTGGCTTAGATTAAAATTGAAGTCACCGCGTGTGGTACTCTAATAATCAAAGTGTGCTCTAAAACAATGTCAGGCAATGCTAAACTATATTCATTTGTAATACTAGTTTCAAGTTACTGAATGCTTCTTCTGTTTCATTTCTTTGTAGATGCAACACTACATTTTTACTTAAGGCATTTTAGGCAATTCCTATTTTTCAAAGAATTCATACATCTCACACATCTTACATATTTCAAACTTTTAAGCTAGGATTAAAAACTTTGCATTACTTACAGCTCATAGCTCACAGCTCTAAAACTAGACATTAGTAAATCATATGCCTAATCATTATGTGTCATTGTGATCCACAAGTATGATCACAAATTTGTTTTTCAAACCAACAAAACAAACAAACAAAAACAAAAATCAAATTGCCGATGGCGTGAACGCTTTACGCACATGAGTCAGGACACAAAAAGAAAAAAAGAAAAAGCTGCTCTCAGAAACAAAGCAGAAGTGTGAGGAAAAAAACTGAGCTCACAGACAGCTGCATGTGTGAGCTTTAATATGCAGCTTCTGCTCTAAAAGACAAATAACAATAAAAAATGTGTAACTTGCTCATCAGCTTGGTAGTGCCCACATATTTAATTCAGCTTCTCAAACCTGTAGCTTTAGCTGTTGTATACAGGGTTTGGCTTAGTAGTTGTTAGTATAGGTGTGCTTTATATCTCAACAATTTCTCATCTAGGATGACAGGTTATCAATCAGGTCAAGTGTCTCTATGCACCTGATTACTTTAGGTATTTTCCTTATTTTCTTCATTTCATATATCATTGTACTGAGTTTGAGCAAACCTTAAGCTTGAATCAGACTACTTTTAACAATTATCCACCTCACATCATAACTGACTGAGGTGCCTCTTCTTATTAATAGTATGTCATTATTAATGTTATTATTGTTTTTTTTATAACAGCAGTAGCATATTACAATATTTTATTAGTACATTACAATATTTTATCAGTATATTACAATATACCAATATACTACTAATATACAATAGTTTATTATTTTATATTTTATTATGTATCCATCAGGGGCTGGGGGTGATCTGCAGCTTCACCCCCTCCCAAGCTGGAGACATTTACCTTTTCACACACTTTCCTTGGCTGAACAATGACACAGCCTTAATATACCTTATGCATCTCTCTATTTTATTTAATATTTTTCGTGTGAATTATCTGTTTTCATTCATGCTATTCATTCTGGGCATGGTTGTCTACCCAATTTTGTTTCATTTGTTAATAGCAATCTACAGGTTGTTTTCCTTCCTATTATTAGTTTGAATACAGTAGAGATAAGCTCTAATTTAATTTAACCTTTTTTTTTATTCCACTTCATTCCTCTTGTATTTATATGTATTCAGTTGGGTCTGTATCCAGCCCTTTTTTAAACTTTGATCTCTAATCTTTTACTTGATGATGGATTATTGTGTTCTTCGTAGTCTGAACTGCTTCTTTGTTTCTTACAGTCACGTACAAAATGTGTCTCTTTTTGACACCTCCAGCATGCAGTCTTAAAGCCACTTTTTGGTGTGTGTATAGGCCTACCTATACCTCTTGCTGTTCCACTATGCATTCCTCTGTCTTTCTTTTGGACTAGTCCTACTCTGGTTTGTTGTTTTTCTAACATTTCTCATCAGGTGTTATTTTTGCTTGTTTATTCTCCATTCTCAAGGATTTTGCTGGGCTGTCACTGGCACGCTTGACTTCAGGGTGGTGGCTGACACGCCCTTCTACTCCGCGCACGGAGCGGTGTCAGTTTTATGAGGCGGAACTCAACCTTTCCCTTTTGTCGCCAGTACGTGAGCCTCAGCAAAGAAAACAATAAAAAAAAGAAAAAACAATGGAAGTAGTTCAGCAGCGTATTGTGCTGTAAAATCAACTTACTTCCAGAACACATATACATACACACAGATAGACATTTGCGCGCTAATTTGTCACGAAGTATTTCACGGTCACTTCTAAAACCACTCTAAACACATTTCCTTGTGGTGAACTTAAACCTTATTTGTCACGAGGTATTTGACGGCTACCTCTAGAACCAATCTAAACTTAGTTCCTTCCGGCGAACTCAACCTATTTCACGTGTTTCACGAAGTAATTGCGGCTACTTCTAACCTATTGTACGCGTATCACGAAGTAATTCCGGCTACAACAAACCTATTTTGCGCATTTCACGAAGTAATTCCGGCTCCAACAAACCTATTTTGCGCATTCTTCTAAACCCTTCCGGCGGTTTAAAACCAACAGTGTTTTCTCACCCTCAGTCGTCTTTTGCTGGTTGTCAGGTCATCTGGCTGGATCCCAACGTCGTGGACCAGAACTATTACACCAGCCTGGACCCGAATTTTTCTTACGTCCCAGGTCTTTCACCTCTACCTGGAGAGGGCTGTCGACAGACTTCGGTGCTGGCTTTTCACGGCGTCAGATTACAGCAGTCAGACCTTGATTGGAGTCACAGAAACATGTCTGTTGTTTCCATCTCTAGGACCAATTTAAATGACAGGGGATTTCTTTAAATCACCTTGCCGTTCTTCAGCTAAGACATCTGAGTTAGAAAACACAAACACTGCAGTTCTTTCACTCGCGAGGACGGTCACAGAGCGCTCGCACAGGAGACACTCATGGACTCGCGCTTTGTCACCGTCTGCATTCTTTATGTATACAAGATTGTTCTGTGTGTGTGTGTGTGTTACAAAGATAACAACGTCACTCAGAGCAGCGGGTTTTTCCCTTTTCTACATCTGCGTGTTCTTGTAAAAAGAGCTGAGGTTTCACTTCTCTACATCTAAATGTTCTCTGAAAACAGGAAGCGGTTATTTGCTGAATGGGTTCATCACACAAGTTACTAGGTGAAAAGTCATGTAGACATATGGTTTGCTTAGTGATACATAAAAGAATACATTTCATGTAGCTGATAACACTATATAAAAACAATTTTCCTTTGACACACACCGTGCGCAGAGGTGGGCTTGAACCACATGAAGTAAATAAGCAGCTTCTTAACCAGTTTTTTTTTTTTTCTTTTTTTTTTTCTTTTTTAAACCTGTCCCATTTGGTTCTTTTGCCATCAGAATTGTTGTCTAAAGGCGAAGAAAGATGCCCAACGGATTTACTTTACCAAATGGACCATCCCAGCCTTGCCGTAATGGTCCATTTGATTTACCTTTTATTGTTTATTTTATTTTATTTTTTTTACTTGCTAGATACGGGACAGGGGAAAAGAAAAGGGAGAAAGAAAGAGGGGGGAAAAAACAAAACAAAACAAAACAAAAAAAAAAAAAACAGCGAAGAAGAGGGACGGGGATAAAGGGCAAAAAACAAAAACCAACAAAATAAGCAGACAAAAAATACATATATCGATCACCTGGATCACCTGTTGAGAAAGAAAAAAGAAAACAAGCAGAAGAAAACGAGAGTAATAGAATAAACAACATCACAATGATATATGGGAATATAACACTAAATACCTAATATTAAACATTATTGTGCAGCACGTAAGATTGATAGCGCACAGTGTGCTTTGAGGTAGGAGCCAAAAAGGGTGTAGTTTGTGTGTGTGATCACCTGTGTGTACACCTGTGAGCATGAGCGCGCTTGTATTTAAAAGGTTCCTTAATATAATGATCTGCTAGAGGGTGTGGGGGGCCACAGTCCCATCCTCCAGGGCATGAAGCAGGTATGGAGGAGATCAAAACTCCAGACATCCAGAGGCCCCCAGAACACAAGAGACCAAGGAAGACCAACAGAGGGGCAGCCGCGCCACTGTCCCAGAAAGAGCTGAGGAGAGTCCCAGATGAGGGATCACTCAGCAGCCGCGGAGTAGAAGCCAGGGGGGGTTGCAGTGACGTGCCCGTGAGCTCCACCGGCAGCCAGCTGTGCCTGAGTGACCGAGCCCCAGGCCGAGAGGCCGAGGGCACCCCACCCCCGAAGTGGCCCGAGCGAGCCCCAGGTTCCAGGCCCCGATAAGCAGCCACCAAGGAGTGAGCCGGTGTGTACCCGGACGCCCACCCCCGGACACAAAGAACCACCAACGCATCGATGTCTGAGGGCGTCTGCCACCGGCAGGGGAAGTGGTGGGGGGAGATAGGCCTCCAAACCTTGGAGGGCCTGAGATGTCCCCAGAGAGGTGGCGTCTGATACCCAACCTGACATATAGACACAGACATACAGGCACACTCAAATACAAACATCCATTCCCACCCTCATGCTCTCATAGGCAATTACTCCACACTCAACCAACGTGGAGACAAACATAAAGAGACGCTGTACACACAATCACACTCCCCAAGCGTACTCTAAGAACCGGGTCTAGGTACCCTTGCCCCTGGAGGGGGAAACTGCACCCAGACCCAGGTGGTGTTACCCTTTTCCCTGCAGTGGGGAGAAGCAGACTGCCCCGACTCCGCAGCAGCAGGGAGGCCCCACACACTAGACCCCAGTCGGACGGCCAACTCCTCCTCCTAGCCCCCCCGCTCCAGCAGGCCGCAGAGACCGGGGGTGTGAGAAGACTCCAAACCTCCCTCTACCCGCTCATATGTAGTGTTGATGTATATGTGTTCTAATGTGCAATTAAAACCCAGGAGGGCATGGAGCTACCTGCCAGAGAGCAGCAGGTAAGCGCATAGCCCCTCCTGATAGCCCTCAATGTCTACGTGTATTTAAAATTGAGAGGTGGGCAACGACGCCAAGGGTGAGGTGTACACCCTGATGGTAATTTGGAGTCCGTGTTGTGAGCCCACCCCCAAGATCCTCTATGTATGTGTTATGAGAGTGTGAGTAATGTGAATGTCTATGTTGTGAGATAAAATTGAGGCAGAGGCAGCCAGAAGGGGACAGAGGGGGGGGATGCCTCCTCTGCACCCTGGTGACACACCCCTACCCCAAGGCCCTGCATGTGTGGGTGATTGTGGTGGAGCGGGAAGAGGGAGGCAGCTGGAGATGGGGAGGGAAGAACGGGATGGGCAAGTGACCCCTCCCTGGGGCCAGCTCCCCCGCTGACCCCAGTAGGCACCCCCATGCTCTGCAACCCGCCAGGGAAAGGGGGTCCAGGCCCATCCGGACCAGGGCCCAGTGCAGCAGCGCCGCCCGGCCCCACAGAGCCCGGGACAGCCCACCCGACCCCCCTACAGAGAAAACTGCACCCACCCCATCATCCACTCATCTTCCAGACTACACAAGACAATAGACGCCCAGGCTGAGATCTTCCTCCACCTCTCCTATATCTCCCCTACCTGCAGAGAGAATTCCTGAGGAGAGGAAAGCTCATGCAAGATGTGACAACGTCCCCCACCAGTTGAAGAGTCCCCCAGGTGGCTCGATGCACTGGCGGCGCCGTGCGCCAGGACTGGGCCCCCATATACCCACCCGCCCACAACCCCAGCAACACACCAACCAGGACCCGAGCCCCCGAGGCCCGGCCAGGGCCCCAGCCCAGAGACGGAGCGCCCCCAGAACCTCACGCCCGTCCCGGACCCACCCAGGGGCAGCCAGGCTACCAGGTCAGTAACCCACGTCCGTCAGCACAGACCCTCCCCTAGCCCCGCTGCACGCAGCCACGAGGAAACCGTCACCTAAGAGCCAACAGAGCCCTTAATTGGCCATGACCGCTACCCCGGGTTGAGCCCCCCAAGGAAGATGCTCCTGGGGAACCCCCCGACGCCCTAAGCCTGTCCCTACCCCCACACCAATCACAACAGTGAAGGTGGGACCAAACTATGACCCCCCACCCCCACTAGGTGATGGAGCTGATGAAAGGAGCCCAGAGCAATTGATCTGATGTGGTGGCAGAGGCTGTATCAAGACTAATGTAATCTAATAGATAATTTCTATACTGGTTAGAATTAAGATTAATTTTATTTTTCCAGTTCATGAGGACTGTTTTCTTGGCTATGCATAGGGCAGTGAAAACCATGTGGGCTATATTCTTTTCTGAAGTGACATTAGCTAAGCTGCCCAACAAACACACTAAAGGAGAATTTGGAATGTTACATTTCAGACACTTCGATAAGTCTTCACATAACTCACGCCAAAACTTCTGAACTGGTGGACAGAACCAAAGAGCGTGGATATAATTGTCCGGTGAATTGGTTTGGCAGTGTGAGGAGTTGTTGGTAGACGTAAAGCCCATCTTGAACATCCGATGACCTGTATAGTGAACTCTATGTAGTATTTTGTATTGAATTAATTGAAGACTGGGATTTCTAATTAGATGAAAGGTTTTTAAGCAAATCTGAGACCAGAAGTTTTGGTCTAAGTTAACTGATAAATCCGCTTCCCATTTTGCAATAGGAAGTGATATTGATTCATCTATTTTAGAAAGCATTCTGTATATTTTGGATAGTAATTTGGGGGTTTTAAGAGTAAGAAATTGAACCACACTTGGTGGTGTTTGTAGTTCAACTTGACCCGGTTTAAATTTCTTTTTTACTATGGATTTAATTTGTTGATATTCTAAAAATCTTTTCTTGTTGATCCCATATTGTGTAACTAGTCTGTCAAATGAAATAAATTCTGTTCCTTCTAGTATATGTTCTAAATATTTGATTCCTTTACCACTCCAATCTGAAAAGTTTATCATATTATTGTTTTGTAATATGTCAGGGTTGTTCCAGATAGGTGTACGTTTGCATGGGATTAATGAAGACTCTGTCAACTTCAGAAACTCCCACCATGCTGTCAGAGAGGAGCTAATGTTGACGCTTTTGAAGCATTCATGTCGTTGAATGTTTGAGCTGATAAATGGTAGATCTGAAATCTCTAGATTATTGCAAAGTGCTTGTTCTACATCTAGCCAAGGTTCATCTAAGAGGGTATGTTTTAGCCATCCTGAGATAAATTGGAGCCTGTTGGCTAAGAAGTAGTGCTGAAAGTTAGGTAGTTCTAATCCTCCTTTATCCTTGGTCTTTTGTAGTGTTTTTAAGCTTATACGTGGGGGCTTATTTTTCCAAAGGAATTTGGACATATATGAATCTAGAGATCTGAACCAATCTTGTGGCGGTTTAGTTGGGATCATTGAGAATAAATAATTTATTTTTGGTAAGACCATCATTTTTATAGCGGCAACCCTTCCCATGAGTGATATGGGTAGACATTTCCACCTAGCCAGATCGCCTTCTACTTTCTTTAAAAGTGGGATATAGTTTAATTTAGTTAGATCTGCAAGCTTGGGAGAAACATTAATACCTAAATATTTTATATTTCCCGATTGCAGTGGAGTAGAAGAGGAATTATGGAAGGAGCAATTAATCGGAAGGACTGTAGATTTTGACCAGTTAATTGAGTAATCTGATATTCTTGCAAAAGAGTTTATCAATTCAATCACCCCAGAGATATTGGTTTGTGAATTTTGGAGAAAGAGTAGCACATCATCCGCATAAAGGCTGATTTTATGTTCCACGTTCTTGCATTTTATGCCCTTAATTACTGAATTCTGTCTAATTGCTGCTGCTAGTGGTTCAATAAAAATTGCAAACAGTGAAGGGGAGAGTGGGCATCCCTGCCTGGTGCCCCTCAGGAGACAGAAGCTGGAGGATGTCTGGTCATTTGTTCTGACACAAGCTGTTGGGGAATTATATAATATTTTTAACCAGCTGATGAAAGAAGATCCAAAACCAAATTTGTGTAAAGTTTCAAATAGAAGTTTCCAGTTAACTCTGTCAAACGCTTTTTCTGCATCTAAAGAAAATATTGTAGTTTCAAGGTTTTTACTGTATGAGTAGTCTATCAAATTAAGTAATCTACGTGTATTTGTTGATGAGTGCCTACCTTTTATGAAACCAGTTTGGTCAGGATGAATTAAGAGGGGGGTTATTTTCTCTAGTCTCTTCGAGAGAGCTTTGCAGATTATTTTAAGGTCTACATTTATAAGGGATATTGGACGATAGCTTGAGGGATATACAGGGTCTTTGCCTGGTTTTAGCAGGAGATTAATGTTTGCAGAATTCATATTTGATGGGAGTCTGCCATTTTCTTTGATTTCCAACAGCGTTCTGTAAAAAATTGGGGCTAAAATCGTCCAGAATTCTTTGTAGAATTCTGCAGGAAAGCCGTCTGGACCTGGAGCCTTATTATTGGGCATACTTATCAGGGCTTCCTGGAGTTCACCTGGTGTCAGTGGCGAATCCAATGCCATTGCTTGAGAGTCTAATAATTTTGGGAGAGTTATGTTGTCTAAAAACTGATCAATTTCCTTTTTAGATGGTGTTACGGTCGCTGACCTCTAGTGGCTCTCCCTCGGGGAGAGGGTTTTTTTTTCCTTTTCTTGTGTTGCAGGTGTGCCTCATGAGCCACAGCTGAGGGGTGTTTCAGCTCGTCAGCCACAGCATATAGTCTGCCATCCTAAACTGCCACACCCCTGCCATTTTCCCCCATTTTGCCAGAGCTGCGAGCCATAGTGTTTTGGGCAGCAGGCCTTAGTGTGTGTGTGTGAGAGAGAACTTAAACTCTGTGAAACCTTGATTTTCTTTCTTTTATTGTAAGCAAAGGTGTGCCCTTGCTGTGTTAATTAGGTCATTGTTGTGGAAGCAGGTAGGGGTTCTCTGCCATTTTTGTTTTAACTGTTTTCTCCTGTTTTGGTTAGACAGGGAGGTCAGTCATTGTATTTTGTTTTGGTTAGAGAATTCTTGGTTTGATTTTTAGCTAAAGGGGGGTGTTTTGTTTGTTGCTTTGGCCTTGGAGACCCCGACGAGAAGAGCTTCCCTGTGTTTTTTTTTTTACTGTTGTAGTTTTGGGTAATAAATCGTGTTTAATGACAGTTATCTTCCAGTAGTTCATGTTTTCTTTTTCTTTGTGTTACCCCCCACCCCGGTCAACACTTCGTTTTTAAGTGGGGCGTAACAGATGGGTTTATTTGTGGTGAATACGTTTTATAGAAATCCCTGAAGATGTTGTTTATATGTTTCGGGTCATATACTGTGTTCACAGATGAGTCTTGAACAGCACATACAGTTGTTTTTTCTTTATTTATTTTTAGCTGGTTTGCTAGAAATTGACCGGATTTATTACCATGTTCATAATTTTGTAAGCGTAGTCTTTGTACTAAGAATTTTGTTTTTTTATCAATTATCTCATTTAATTCTAGTTTTGTTTTGCGTATTTTGTTCAATGTTTCCTGATCTTGGTCGGACGCATAGGCTTCTTCTAGTGATTTGATGGTTTTTTCTAATTCCTGAATATTTTTGTTTTCTTTTTTCTTTTTATGTGATGAGAAAGAAATTATTTTACCTCTCATCACAGCTTTCCCTGCTTCCCATAGAACAGAAGCTAATGTTCCGGGAGTGTCATTAAAGTCTAAATATGAAGTCCACTCTTTTTTTAAAATATTTAATAAAGTTTCATCTTTAAGCAGTGATGTATTAAATCTCCAGTTTTTACTAGGCGTAGTATTATTCTTGTGCATTAGTGTTAAAGATACAGGAGCATGATCGCTGACAGCTATAGGGTGAATCTCAGTGTCTGAAATGTCCCTCAGCAGTGAGCTGCTGACCAAAAAATAATCCAGACGAGAGTAGGAGTGATGGACATGTGAGAAAAAAGTATATTCCTTACTGGTGGGGTGAAGGGAGCGCCATGCATCGCAAAGACCAAAGTCGCTCATATACTGTTTGATTATATTTATGGACTGCCAATTACGCTGAGTTCCTGCTGTATTGAGCCTATCCATTTCTTCATTTAGTCCAAGGTTGAGGTCGCCTCCAAGAACAAGTGTGCCATCTAAGTGTTCAGAGAGTGCACTGAAAAAACCGTGAAAGAATGAGGGATCATCAACATTTGGACCATATACACTTACAATACATAGCTTTTTATCAAGTATAGATAGTTTAATGATTAAGAATCTGCCCTCTGGATCTATAACTGTATCGAGTACTGTGAAATTAATTTTTTTATGGATTAAAATTGCTACTCCCCTTTGTCTAGAATTATAACAAGCTGAGAACACATTAGGAAACTCAGGTGTTTTAAGTTCATTCGAACCTCTAAGAGGTCTGTGGGTCTCTTGTAAAAGGACAACATCTGCCTGTAGTTTTTTGAGTTGGTTAAATATTTTTAACCTCTTTTCTCTGGAGCCAGCTCCATTTACATTCCATGTAACGAATCTTAGTGCACCCATAGATGTCTGTGTATAACTAGGGGTGTGCGCTGTGTGTGTCGCTTAGACAGGTGGAGAGAATACATCACTTGTTCGTAAATAAAAAGAGGGGGAGAGAGAAAAAATGTGTGGTGAGATGCTCCCTGAGTCTGACTATGTGTGTGCATATTTACTAATATGAGTACGCTTGGTTTAAGTGTGTGTATCCTATACGACTGTGTGCGCTGTCTGATGTAAATGTGCTGCCGTTGAGCGCATGGCTGTACGTGATCGTGCTGTGCGTATGTGTCCAAATAAAGAATAGAATAGAATAGAATAGAATAATCCTTTAATTGTCCCACAAGTGGAAATTTGGTTGTATCAGCAGCAAAAACACACATATACAAACAGAACAGGACACAGAACAGAAGCACAATTTTTACATATTTACATCATGGACAATAGTTACCAGAGTAGAGTATTGTACAGTTATTTAAATTAGCGTACACATAGTGTGCAAACGGAGCAGGATACTGAAAGATGTTTAAATAGTTAAGAATATTTAGAATAATTAGAAAAGTGCAGATTGTTTATTGTACCTGTGCATTAAAAAGTAGACATGTAACTTCCAATAAGTTAGTGTATATATAAGCTGAGAAAAGTAATGTGCAAGTTATAACAGTAGAAGTTGTTACAGCGCTGATGTAGACATCTGTGTTTGTTGGGAGCAGTTCTGATTGTACAGTCTGACAGCTGCAGGGAGGAAGGACCGGCGGAAATGCTCCTTCATGCATCTAGGTTGCAGCAGTCTGTCACTGAAGCAGCTCTGCAGTTCAGCAACATTTACATGCATGGGGTGGGAGACTCTGTCCATCAGAGATGTTATTTTGGCCAGAGTCCTTCTGTCTCCCACCACCTGCACTGGGTCCAGGGTGCATCCCAGAACAGAGCTGGCCTTCCTGGTATAAAGTCCACACTTTTTCCGTCAATTGTTCCGTCTGTCCTGCTCACATCTCCAATGGTTGCACACGTTGTCATTAACGTGGCTTCCACATCAGCCACGCCGCTTTGCTTGCTAAAACACTGCTGTCGGCACATAAGGACGCTGTCATAGCCTGTCAACGACGTTGATTGGCTGCGTATATACGTGAATGTGAATCGCATTATTGGCTGGACTATGGGATAAGGTGGCATTGTTCTAATCCCATACGGGAGCAGCCAGTCACTTACTGACTAACACTGCAAAACAGAATTGTTAAAGTATTAATTTAAAAGGATGTTGTTTGTGGATGAGTGTGGAAGCAGGTGATCGAAGCAGTGAAAGAAAGAAAAAAGAAAGAAAGAAACCAAGGACAAGGGTGAGCAGCATAAAAACAAGAGGGGGAAAAAAGAGAACAAAAACGAGAAGAAAAAAAAAATCCAGAAACATTCCGATCAAACCATTGACAGAGAGTGACGGTGTTAATTCTGCTATGAAATCACACCTAAGATGTGATTTGATACTAGTAAGTTAAACAGATGTTAATGCAAGTTAGTGTGAGTGGGTGGGGAAAGGGTGTAGCGGATTCTTATCTGGTGTGAAGTTAATACAGCCACGGAGTGATGTCGGGGTCGCGGTGGAGCTGTCCGTCCACGTACAGCCGGTCCACAGCAATGACAGCGCGGGAGCCCTTCTGGATAAAGCTGCGTCGGATTGGGAAGAGGACCCTGCGTCGTTCCAGGATCTCTTTGGGGAACTGGTCGTTCACGCTGAAGTCCGTTCCTTTTAATTCCCTGCCGCGGCTTTTCACCTGTTCCTTTTGTTTGTAGTGGCCGAATTTGGCCATGACAGGACGTGGTCTCCCGGCCGCAGCCCGAATGGGGCCGAGGCGATGCACCCTATCAAAGACGATGTTCTTCACCGTGTCCTCGGGCAGCTTCAGGTGGGTTTTGATGAAGCTTTTTACCGTGGTCTCCGCGTCCTCTCCAGCGGCTTCTGGAATACCAGAAAATACCAGATTATCACGCATGCTACGAGCTTGTAGATCTATAACTGTTTATTTTATTTTTTTATTTTCTCTATTTAGCTGTAACATTGTCTGTGAGACATTTCACCGACTCCCTTAGCGTGGCACTTTCAGCAGCGAGCGTTTCCACCTGCTGCTGGCTGAACTCCAGGGACTCTCGCAAGGATTTAAATTCCCGGTGAAGAATCTCCACCAAGGACAGCCTTGCATCGAAACTGGACAGTCGTTGGTCGATTGACTCCAGTATGTCGACAATATCTTTGCCGGCTGGCGATGTTGTGCCGGGGGAATCTGCCGGGCGAAGTCTTTTCGACGACGGCGTCTCAGGTTTGGCCGGGGAAGCTGCACTCTGAGCCTTCTTCATCACGAGATCCTGGAAGTACTGATCAATGTAATCTTGGAGAGAACTCTAAAGTCTCCCTGTTGTTCTCCAGGGTGTTGGAGATGATTTAGACAAATGTTGTTAGTTATAAGACAATTGATAAGTGTATTTGGTTATACTGAAGCTTAAAGGAATTTATTCAAATCTAAACTACCATTCGCTTTAATTTTCCGCCAAAATCTCTGGCGTCTGACGTCAGTTACAGCATGAGTCGCTTACCTTGTCCGTCACTTCCGTCACTTACCTCTCCACTTTCTTTCAGCAGCCCTTCTTTCAGCAGCAGTGACACTAACTTACCTGATGGACCTGCCTGTGATGGGCCAGTGAAAGAAGACAACTCAAATGATAATCAAGCAAACTCAAGTCAGTCAAGTACTGACAGTGAAGCCGCAGCGACTATAAGGCGGCTCAGAGAGAACAGAACAACTACAATATAGTCAGTTGGGAAATCCCCTCGTTTCCATTGCCCAGTCCCTGTTTCAAGGTCTAAGCCTGGCTGTTTACCAGTGCCTTGACAGAACAAGATTCTGTGGTCATCCCCAGGAATGCTGGTTCCCCTGTCATTACCGTTTAGCTATCCCATGCAAAGGGACTTGCATGATTCTAAGGGGGGATAGTGTAACCCAGTGTTAAAAACGGGATTAAAAGCATAAATATTAATACTCTTTTGATTAAAATACTAATTTCATAATGGTAATAAATACTGATAAAAAGCATGTAAACATAAATTTAACTAATATGTACGTATGTATATGTAATATATAAATGGTGTGGGGGCAGGACTTAGTCCTGTGGAGTGTCTTTGTTAGATCCACTGAGCGACCAATCATTGGCTCGTCTGTGTGCGCTGCTCAGACACCTGTGTGTGCCTTCGTGTGCCAGTCAGATACGCCAGAGACACAGACGGTGAAAGATCCGTTTACCCGTGCGGCGAAGAAGCTAGCTGGATAGTGAAAGTCCTTTTTTCGGCGAGAATAATAAGAGTGATACCGTATTCTAGAGGCCGCGAGCCAGCGTGAGCACTGTGAAGCCCCGTGTAGCATTTGTTGCTTCACATGGTAAGTCCCAGGCAGTACATGTGTGCTAGCATAGCATGCTACTTGCCGCTAGCTCCGATGCTAACTTCCGCTAGCCATTTTGCAATGAAAGTGCCCTTTCCGAGGCTAAAGCAATTAGCACTGAGTCTGCTGCACTTTATACGAAATGTTCTTTAAAGGTTCATGTCACATTACTGTGGTATTGATGTATAATGTATGGTTTTGTGCGAAGTTGTTATGTTAGCACATGTTCACTTTTCTCATGGTGCTAATTATAGTTCTGCAACGTGAAAGCAACGTGAAATTAAGTGAATTCACCTGCACTTTACTTAGTTGAAACTTGATAAGTCTCAAGCCAATGTGTATTTTAATGCACTGCTGAGCTATTTTGTATTATTTTAAATGTGTGTTTCCTATGCACCTTTTCCCTTTGAAATTAGAATAATTTGTTGTACAACATAGAATATTTTGAAAGAAATTTAGAAACACTACAAGCAACTAGTAGTAATAATAAGTTACAGACATGATAGCTTAAATGTTGAACTACTGTGTTCTGGCCTGGTCCGCAGGTCAGGTTTTTTTCCTTTGCTTATTTGGATTGGATTGGTTTTGAGGACCTGAGAAGAATCGAGGATCCCTTTTCCAGTACTGGATGGCGAGCCCAGCCCAAAGAGCCGGATGAACTGGTAGATTGTAACCCGACTGGTTACAAACACACTGAGTGACTATTGAACATTGACAGACTGAAATTGACTTTAAAAAAAGGACACAAAAGATAATATATCCTTGGTTCGACCATTTGTGGGGTTTATTTTATTTTATTTTGTTTTTAAGAAGCGTGCTCTACCTTTGTTAAATGTGCACAACCTGCTAAACTTTAATAATTGTCAATAAATGCAATTGTGTTTTCTACACCTACTGCGTACAAGTCCTCTGTTGTCACACACCCTTGGCTCCTACGAATCTAGAACCTGTCTGATCTGGCCCATATTTCCCTTCTGTCCTCGTACTGTGGTTAAAGGTAACTACACTGCCCATACTACATGCAAAGAAGGCAAGAAGTAGCACTAACAGGTCTTACATGCCCATTACTAGTATTGCACCACCAGTGTTACAATCACATAAACTATGTTCATTATAATTTGCTGAGACTCTCTAACCTAACCAGTGACGCCATGGAAGGGTTCGCAGAAGAATTGGGTCCGACCTCTTTGATGGGAGTGCAAAATCGAATGGCCCTTGACATGTTGTTGGCGGAGAAGGGGGGCGTATGTGCAATGTTTGGAGACATGTGCTGCACCTTCATCCCCAATAACACTGCTCCAGATGGATCAGTAACTCGAGCCCTGGAGGGCCTTAAAACTCTGTCTAAAACCATGCATGAGCACTCAGGAATTGACAACCCGCTGGAGAGTTGGATGGCATCCGTGTTTGGACAATGGAAAGGTTTGGCTATATCTGCAATGCTCGCAACATTCTTAGGGTTACTGGTCACCTGTGGTTGTTGTCTCATTCCTTGTGCCAGAGGATTGTTGGTAAAGGTAATAACGAGGGCAGTGGACCCCGGAGCGGTGGTTCCGGTGTTTCAGTGTCCACTGATAACCTCTGTAGTAACTGAGGGGGCTGAGGAGTGACACAACACCAGGTGTGGTGAGCTTCCAAAAGAAAGCTCAAGAGAGGGAATGTGGAGATACAGAAATTATTTTATTGCTACGATATAACCTGCATTATTAACAGTGCCGTAATAATATACCTTACAGCACTGATATTGTATTAAAGATGTTTGCCACCATATTAACCTTTATTACAGGTGCAGCCATAATCATTTTATACACACATTGCATTTTTGTGCTCATTCAGAGTTGATGTTCAGTCTATTAAAGGTTTTAAGCTTTGTGAAGCGCTATGTCTTCACAATCTATTGTGTAAGTGACTGGAGCATAGAAGGACTGCATATACGCTTGAAATTCATTTAGCTTCTAACTGCATTTTAGTTTACTTGGCAACAGATGACAGAGGACCAGTCAAGAGAAGTACCAGCCCCAAGAACCTTCTGGGCTTCAAACTTATTGCCTTACATGGAAGGTGTTAACTAAAGAGGAACTGTCTGTAAATTTAAAGATGTACCATTTACTGTAATCAACGTCTTTGATCTGTAATTGACTCCATGAAGGGGGCGTTATCCCTGTTGCTTTAAAAGTATTCTCAAATGTATTTTTAGCAGAAAACGTGTGCTAATGTGATGTTGCCATACTTCTTCTCCTGTGTGTGTTTTAATAAACTCATCGTTTGATTGCACTCTTCTGGGCATCCGTTGGTTTGTTTCATTGCTCAACATTGCTTGGTTTCGCGACACAAACTAAGTCAAAACCATTAAATACCTAAGCAGCCTGTGCCAGGGATCTGTGTTTGCTGATACCTGGCACCGTGCACTGAAGTTTTACACCAAACAAACTAATTCAAAACTATTAAACACCTACGCAGTGTGTGCCAGGGATCTGTGTCAGCCGATCCCTGGGACTGTGCACTAAACTTTCTGATCACATAAACTAAGCCAAAACCATTAAATACCTAACCAGTCTGCACCAGGGTTCTGTGTCAGCTGATCCCTGGGACAGTGCACTAAACTTCATGAACAAATAAACTAAGAGAAAAACATTAAATACCTAACCAGCCTGCGCCAGACATCTGTGTCAGCTGCTCCACGCGACCGAGCACTTAAGGTTTACATCAAATAAACTAAGAGAAAAACATTAAATACCTAACCAGCCTGCGCCAGACATCTGTGTCAGCTGCTCCACGCGACCGAGCACTTAAGGTTTACATCAAATAAAGTAAGACAAAAATATTAAATACCTAACCAGCCTGTTCATGGGATCTGTGTCAGCTGATCCCTGCGACCGAGCACTTAAAGTTTATATCAAAAAAATTAAACCAAAACCATTAAATACTTAACCAGCCTGCACCAGACATCTGTGTCAGCTGATCCCTTGGACAATACACTAAACTTTCTGATCAAATAAACTAAGTCTAAACCATTAAATACCTAGCCTGCCTTTGGCAGGGATCTGTGTGAGCTGATCCCTGGGACCGTGCACTGAAGTTTTACATCAAATAAACAAAGTTTAAACCTTTAAATACCTAACCAACCTGTGCCAGGGATCTGTGTCAGCTGATCCCTGGGACGTTGCACTGAAGTTTTAGATCAAGAAAACTAAACCAAAACCATTAAGTACCTAACCAACTTGTGCCAGGGATCTGTGTCAGCTGATCCCTGGGACCATGCACTGAAGTTTTAAATCAAATAAACTGATCCAAAACCATTAAATACCTAACCAGCCTGCACCAGACATCTGTGTCAGCTGATCTTAGGCACCATGCACTAAACTTTCTGATCAAATAAACTAAGCCAAAACCATTAAATACCTAACCTGCCTGTGCCAGGGATCTGTGTCAACTGATCCGTGGGACAGTGCACTGAAGTTTTACATCAAATAAAGTGAACCAAAACCATTAAATACGTACGCAGCCTGTTCATCGGATCTGTGTCAGCTGATCCCTGGGACCGAGCAGTGAAGTTTTATATCAAATGAACTAAACCAAACCCATTAAATACCTAACCAGCCTGTTCATGGGATCTGTGTTAGCTGATCCCTGGGACTATGCACTGAAGCTTTACATGAAATAAACTCAACCAAAACCATTAAATACCTAACCATCCTGTTCATGGGATCTGTGTCAGCTTATCCGTGGGACTATGCACTGAAGTTTTACATCTAATAAACTAAGCCAAACCATTAAATACCTAAGCAGCCTTTGCCAGGGATCTGTGCCAGCTTATCCGTGGGACTATGCACTGAAGTTTTACATCTAATAAACTAAGCCAAACCATTAAATACCTAAGCAGCCTTTGCCAGGGATCTGTGCCAGCTTATCCGTGGGACTATGCACTGAAGTTTGACATCAAATAAAGTAAACCAAAACCATTAAATACCTACGCAGCCTGTTCATGGGATCTCTGTCACCTGATCCATTGTACTATGCACTGATTTTTTACATCTAATAAACTAAGACAAAACCATTAAATACCTAACCAGCCTGTGACAGGGATCTGTGTCAGCTGATCCCTGGGACAGTGCACTAAACCTTTTGATTACCTAAACTAAGACAAAAACAATATATATCTAACCAGCCTGTGCCAGGGATCTGTGTCAGCTGATCCGTGGGACTAGGCACTGAAGTTTTACATCAAATAAACTAAACCAAAACCATTAAATACCTAACCAGCCTGTTCTTGGTATCTGTGTCAGCTGATCCAAGGGACCGTGCACTGTAGTTTTACATCAAATAAACTAAATCAAAACCATTAAATACCTATGCAGCCTGTTCATGGGATCTGTGTCAGCTGATCCGTGGGACCATGCACTGAAGTTTTACATGAAATAAACTAAGCCAAAACCATTAAATACCTAACCAGCCTGTTTCAGGGATCTGTGTCAACTGATCCGTGGGACAGTGCACTGAAGTTTTACATCAAATAAACTAAACCAATACCATTAAGAACTGTTGTGGGATTTCTCTTTAGTGTATTGTCCTTTAATGTATTGTATTGCTTTCATGTTACTTAGTTTAGTATGTGTGGTTCACACCTCATTCACGCTGGGAAACAGACGGTGAGAAACTGGTGAATGTCTCCCAGGATGCGGAAGATCACACAGGAAGGCTTGACCCCAGAGTGAGGGAGATTCACACAGGTGATAGAGAGTCTGTCTGTTTAGAGCCAAGGTGTGAACTGCAACTGTAAAAGCCTTTTGTTCTGTGACTGTGTATAAAAAGGACCTGAACTGTTCATTGTCAGAGACGACTTTCAGTGCCCCCTGACTGACGTCCCTCCTCATGCATGAGATAGCTGAAATAAAGGTGTTGTTACAACTCATCCCGTCTGCAGGCTTTGGTAATTAAAATTTCCACAACAGTTTGGCGCTGCGAGCAGGGTTATGCAATGTTCTCGCTGAAGGACGGCTCTGGGACGGCTGATCACCCCGAGGTAGCAAAACGCTTCGGGCCTGCCAGCTGTTTAAAGCAACGAGAAAGGCAGAGTCACAGAGCCTGTGCTTCAGCGACCACCGAGATCACCTTGACGAATCGAGGGGAAACTCCTGCAGAACGGTGAGCTGTATCTACCTTTTTAACAAGTCACGAGAGTTTTGTGTCTGGCCGTGTGAGCGTGTTGCAGCCTTCGGAGAGCTCAAGAAGGTGAACGTGTTACGACCTTCCAGGGCAAGAGCTCCGAGGGAGTCTTCGTGTAGAATCACGGATAGTCTTCGTGTAGAATCACGGAGTGACACCCCTAGCATCTTCTAAAAGATCCTAACTTCTTCAAAGGAGAATGGGGGTGGCGGTGTTCGTTCCTTGGTCCGTAGAAGGCAAGGAACCTCACGGGGGATGCCTCGTGTAGTAATATGGTATCTAGATCCAGTAAGGCAGCCAGCGGAGCCGGATTAGCAGCTCGAGAGGCGGCTGCGGCAAGCGCTCCACGAGGTGGCCGGGGACAAAACTCAATATTTGACTCTATGGTTAAGAAATGGGGAATTGGGTGTATGAAATATGTTGTTAAGTGGCAAAAAGTAAACGGGTTTCCTGAAAACGGATCGCTGAGTGTTAACCAGTTAAAGAAAATAGAGGAACAGTTGCGAGAGGAAGAAGCAAAATTATTGGAAAAAGGAAAAGTTAGGACCGTAGATCTGCGTAGAGTAAGCGATGAGAAGGAATGCTTGAAAATGTGGATAGGGGAAGCAGAAAGAAGAGAAAACAAAGCAGCTCTGAAAGAATTACCTAGAGAAGTGCGTGGAAGGGAGGCTGACGCAGAATCTTCCTCAGCGCCTCTTCCACCTCCGTATAACACAGAGAACAAAACATCATTTCCCTGTTCACGCACTGTTTGTGCTTCCCCAGTACAGGCTGTTTTACAGGGCCTGAAAGCCGATGCGGACCTGGACTCCTTTCCCTCCCTATCCCGCTCTGCACCACGCGCCTCATCGCCAGAGGATGCAAGCTCCAATTCCGCTACTGAGGAGCGACAGCCCCACCAGGATGAAGCGGAAATAGTGACACTCAGATCCGACACAGCGCTCAGCCACACGCGGAGCGCGTCGCGAGCTGAAAACGCGCCGCGAGCTGAAGCCACGAAAACACAGCAACGGAGAGCGGTGAGAGGAAAGAACAGAAGTAAGGACAGCCGCCATGGATATTACGCCCTGCCTTTTGCTACGGATCAGCCTGAATATTCTCTCACTGATGACAAGCGGGACGATACAGACGACGCAGACAGCAGCGAGGAGGTCGAAAAGTTCCAGACCGGGCAGAGAACGCGGAGACAGCGACAGGCGAAAGGAGAAAGCCTGCAGCTCCCGATGGTGGAAGTGGCGGGACCCGAGGGACCTATTTTAGTTCACAGACTGTGGACACAGTCAGACATCGCTGACGCCACAAGCCATCTACCTGACCCCCTCATGTCGGGTGCAAAGTTCGGTGAGCACCTCCTAATTTTCTGCCAAGAATATCGTCCCACGGGTCAAGAAATTAGACACGCAGTGGCAGGCAAGCTGAAGCCATGCGACCTGAGGAGAATATCACCTCACTTGCCTGATCCTATGCTGAGGATGCGACACCTGACCTATGAGCATGGAGAAAACCTTGAATATTGTACTGCAGTCACCCACCTGATGGATAAGCTAAAGGAGGTTTTCCCAGATAAAGTGGACATGTCAAAGATTCAGGCTTGCAAGCAAAGAAAGGATGAATCTGTGGACGATTTCATACATCGCATGACAACTGTGTTTGAAGCTAATGGTGGAATACCCAAAGATGACATGACGAGCGCCTCCGCCTCCACATATGAGCACCATCTCTGCGGCCACATTTTCCGGGGACTGAGATCAGATGTGGCAGCCGAGGTAAAGCATTCGTACGTGGGGGGAGAAGATGAGCCGCGGCTAACGGAGCTACAACGCCATGCCCGCCACGCTCAGAGCCACCTGGATGAGAAGAAAAGCAAAAAAGAGGAAAAACAGAATGCCGACCTCCATAATGCCGCCCTAACACTGTATAAAGCCGAGGCAAACACGCACGGAGGTTTCCACAACAGAGACAGTTGTCGTGACCGAAGTGGGGAGAACAGACGGGACCGAGGACATTATCTTTTTTTTTTTTTTTTTTTTAAACCTGTCCCGTTTGGTTCTTTTGCCATCAGAATTATTGTCTAAAGGTGAAGAAAGATGCCCAACGGATTTACTTTACCAAATGGACCATCCCAGCCTTGCCGTAATGGTCCATTTGATTTACCTTTTATTGTTTATTTTATTTTATTTATTTATTTATTTATTTATTTTTTACTTGCTAGATACGGGACAGGAGAAAAGAAAAGGGAGAAAGAAAGAGGGGGAAGAAAAAAAAAAAAACAGCGAAGAAGAGGGACGGGGATAAAGAGCAAAAAACAAAAACCAAAAAAATAAGCAGACAAAAAATACATACATCGATCACCTGGATCACCTGTTGGGAAAGAAAAAAGAAAACAAGCAGAAGAAAACGAGAGTAATAGAATAAACAACATCACAATGATATATGGGAATATAACGCTAAATACTTAATATTAAACATTATTGTGCAGCACGTAAGATCGATAGCGCACAGTGTGCTTTGAGGTAGGAGCCAAAAAGGGTGTAGTTTGTGTGTGTGATCAGCTGTGTGTACACCTGTGAGCATGAGCGCGCTTGTATTTAAAAGGTTCCTTAATGTAATGATCTGCTAGAGGGTGTGGGGGGCCACAGTCCCATCCTCCAGGGCATGAAGCAGGTATGGAGGAGATCAAATCTCCAGACAACCAAAGGCCCCCAGAACACAAGAGACCAAGGAAGACCAACAGAGGGGCAGCCGCGCCACTGTCCCAGAAAGAGCTGAGGAGAGTCCCAGATGAGGGATCACTCAGCAGCCGCAGAGCAGAAGCCAGGGGGGGTTGCAGTGACGTGCCCGTGAGCTCCGCCGGCAGCCAGCTGTGCCTGAGTGACCGAGCCCCAGGCCGAGAGGCCGAGGGCACCCCACCCCCGAAGTGGCCCGAGCGAGCCCCAGGTTCCAGGCCCCGATAAGCAGCCACCAAGGAGTGAGCCGGTGTGTACCCGGACGCCCACCCCCGGACACAAAGAACCACCAACGCATCGATGTCTGAGGGCGTCTGCCACCGGCAGGGGAAGTGGTGGGGGGAGATAGGCCTCCAAACCTTGGAGGGCCTGAGATGTCCCCAGAGAGGTGGCGTCTGATACCCAACCTGACATATAGACACAGACATACAGGCACACTCAAATACAAACATCCATTCCCACCCTCATGCTCTCATAGGCAATTACTCCACACTCAACCAACGTGGAGACAGACATAAAGAGACGCTGTACACACAATCACACTCCCCAAGCGTACTCTAAGAACCGGGTCTAGGTACCCTTGCCCCTGGAGGGGGAAACTGCACCCAGACCCAGGTGGTGTTACCCTTTTCCCTGCAGTGGGGAGAAGCAGACTGCCCCGACTCCGCAGCAGCAGGGAGGCCCCACACACCAGACCCCAGTCGGACGGCCAACTCCTCCTCCTAGCCCCCCCGCTCCAGCAGGCCGCAGAGACCGGGGGTGTGAGAAGACTCCAAACCTCCCTCTACCCGCTCATATGTAGTGTTGATGTATATGTGTTCTAAGGTGCAATTAAAACCCAGGAGGGCATGGAGCTACCTGCCAGAGAGCAGCAGGTAAGCGCATAGCCCCTCCTGATAGCCCTCAATGTCTACGTATATTTAAAATTGAGAGGTGGGCAACGACGCCAAGGGGTGAGGTGTACACCCTGATGGTAATTTGGAGTCCGTGTTGTGAGCCCACCCCCAAGATCCTATATGTATGTGTTATGAGAGTGTGAGTAATGTGAATGTCTAAGTTGTGAGATAAAATTGAGGCAGAGGCAGCCAGAAGGGGACAGAGGGGGGGGATGCCTCCTCTGCACCCTGGTGACACACCCCTACCCCAAGGCCCTGCATGTGTGGGTGATTGTGGTGGAGCGGGAAGAGGGAGGCAGATGGAGATGGGGAGGGAAGAAAGGGAGGGGCAAGTTGAAGAGTCCCCCAGGTGGCTCGATGCACTGGCGGCGCCCTGCGCCAGGACTGGGCCCCCATATACCCACCCACCCACAACCCCAGCAACACACCAACCAGGACCCGAGCCCCCGAGGCCCGGCCAGGGCCCCAGCCCAGAGACGGAGCGCCCCCAGAACCTCACGCCCGTCCCGGACCCACCCAGGGGCAGCCAGGCTACCAGGTCAGTAACCCACGTCCGTCAGCACAGACCCTCCCCTAGCCCCGCTGCACGCAGCCACGAGGAAACCGTCACCTAAGAGCCAACAGAGCCCTTAATTGGCCATGACCGCTACCCCAAGGAAGGTGCTCCTGGGGGACCCCCCGACGCCCTAAGCCTGTCCCTACCCCCACACCAATCACAACAGTGAAGGTGGGACCAAACTATGACCCCCCCACCCCCGCTAGGTGATGGAGCTGATCAAAGGAGCCCAGAGCAATTGATCTGATGTGGTGGCAGAGGCTGTATCAAGACTAATGTAATCTAATAGATAATTTCTATACTGGTTAGAATTAAGATTATTTTTATTTTTCCAGTTCATGAGGACTGTTTTCTTGGCTATGCATAGGGCAGTGAAAACCATGTGGGCTATATTCTTTTCTGAAGTGACATTATCTAAGCTGCCCAACAAACACACTAAAGGAGAAGTTGGAATGTTACATTTCAGACACTTCGATAAGTCTTCACATATCTCACGCCAAAACTTCTGAACTGGTGGACAGAACCAAAGAGCGTGGATATAATTGTCCGGTGAATTGGTTTGGCAGTGTGAGCAGTTGTTGGTAGACGTAAAGCCCATCTTGAACATCCGATGACCTGTATAGTGCACTCTATGTAGTATTTTGTATTGAATTAATTGAAGACTGGGATTTCTAATTAGATGAAAGGTTTTTAAGCAAATCTGAGACCAGAAGTTTTGGTCTAAGTTAACTGATAAATCCGCTTCCCATTTTGCAATAGGAAGTGATATTGATTCATCTATTTTAGAAAGCATTCTGTATATTTTGGATAGTAATTTGGGGGTTTTAAGAGTAAGAAACTGAACCACACTTGGTGGTGTTTGTAGTTCAACTTGACCCGGTTTAAATTTCTTTTTTACTGTGGATTTAATTTGTTGATATTCTAAAAATCTTTTCTTGTTGATCCCATATTGTGTAACTAGTCTGTCAAATGAAATAAATTCTGTTCCTTCTAGTATATGTTCTAAATATTTGATTCCTTTACCACTCCAATCTGAAAAGTTTATCATATTATTGTTTTGTAATATGTCAGGGTTGTTCCAGATAGGTGTACGTTTGCATGGGATTAATGAAGACTCTGTCAACTTCAGAAACTCCCACCATGCTGTCAGAGAGGAGCTAATGTTGACGCTTTTGAAGCATTCATGTCTTTGAATGTTTGAGCTGATAAATGGTAGATCTGAAATCTCTAGATTATTGCAAAGTGCTTGTTCTACATCTAGCCAAGGTTCATCTAAGAGGGTATGTTTTAGCCATCCTGAGATAAATTGGAGCCTGTTGGCTAAGAAGTAGTGCTGAAAGTTAGGTAGTTCTAATCCTCCTTTATCCTTGGTCTTTTGTAGTGTTTTTAAGCTTATACGTGGGGGCTTATTTTTCCAAAGGAATTTGGACATATATGAATCTAGAGATCTGAACCAATCTTGTGGCGGTTTAGTTGGGATCATTGAGAATAAATAATTTATTTTTGGTAAGACCATCATTTTTATAGCGGCAACCCTTCCCATGAGTGATATGGGTAGACATTTCCACCTAGCCAGATCGCCTTCTACTTTCTTTAAAAGTGGGATATAGTTTAATTTAGTTAGATCTGCAAGCTTGGGAGAAACATTAATACCTAAATATTTTATATTTCCCGATTGCAGTGGAGTAGAAGAGGAATTATGGAAGGAGCAATTAATCGGAAGGACTGTAGATTTTGACCAGTTAATTGAGTAATCTGATATTCTTGCAAAAGAGTTTATCAATTCAATCACCCCAGAGATATTGGTTTGTGAATTTTGGAGAAAGAGTAGCACATCATCCGCATAAAGGCTGATTTTATGTTCCACGTTCTTGCAATTTATGCCCTTAATTACTGAATTCTGTCTAATTGCTGCTGCTAGTGGTTCAATAAAAATTGCAAACAGTGAAGGGGAGAGTGGGCATCCCTGCCTGGTGCCCCTCAGGAGACAGAAGCTGGAGGATGTCTGGTCATTTGTTCTGACACAAGCTGTTGGGGAATTATATAATATTTTTAACCAGTTGATGAAAGAAGATCCAAAACCAAATTTGTGTAAAGTTGTAAATAGAAATTTCCAGTTAACTCTGTCAAACGCTTTTTCTGCATCTAAAGAAAATATTGTAGTTTCAAGGTTTTTACTGTATGAGTAGTCTATCAAATTAAGTAATCTACGTGTATTTGTTGATGAGTGCCTACCTTTTATGAAACCAGTTTGGTCAGGATGAATTAAGAGGGGGGTTATTTTCTCTAGTCTCTTCGAGAGAGCTTTGCAGATTATTTTAAGGTCTACATTTATAAGGGATATTGGACGATAGCTTGAGGGATATACAGGGTCTTTGCCTGGTTTTAGCAGGAGATTAATGTTTGCAGAATTCATATTTGATGGGAGTCTGCCATTTTCTTTGATTTCCAACAGCGTTCTGTAAAAAATTGGGGCTAAAATCGTCCAGAATTCTTTGTAGAATTCTGCAGGAAAGCCGTCTGGACCTGGAGCCTTATTATTGGGCATACTTATCAGGGCTTCCTGGAGTTCACCTGGTGTCAGTGGCGAATCCAATGCCATTGCTTGAGAGTCTAATAATTTTGGGAGAGTTATGTTGTCTAAAAACTGATCAATTTCCTTTTTAGATGGGTTTATTTGTGGTGAATACAACGTTTTATAGAAATCCCTGAAGATGTTGTTTATTTGTTTCGGGTCATATACTGTGTTCCCAGATGAGTCTTGAACAGCACATAGAGTTGTTTTTTCTTTCTTTATTTTTAGCTGGTTTGCTAGAAATTGACCGGATTTATTACCATGTTCATAATTTTGTAAGCGTAGTCTTTGTACTAAGAATTTTGTTTTTTTATCAATTATCTCATTTAATTCTAGTTTTGTTTTGCGTATTTTGTTCAATGTTTCCTGATCTTGGTCGGACGCATAGGCTTCTTCTAGTGATTTGATGGTTTTTTCTAATTCCTGAATATTTTTGTTTTCTTTTTTCTTTTTATGTGATGAGAAAGAAATTATTTTACCTCTCATCACAGCTTTCCCTGCTTCCCATAGAACAGAAGCTGATGTTCCTGGAGTGTCATTAAAGTCTAAATATGAAGTCCACTCTTTTTTAAAATATTTAATAAAGTCTTCATCTTTAAGCAGTGATGTATTAAATCTCCAGTTTTTACTAGGCGTAGTATTATTCTTGTGCATTAGTGTTAAAGATACAGGAGCATGATCGCTGACAGCTATAGGGTGAATCTCAGTGTCTGAAATGTCCCTCAGCAGTGAGCTGCTGACCAAAAAATAATCCAGACATCGTAGGAGTGATGGACATGTGAGAAAAAAGTATATTCCTTACTGGTGGGGTGAAGGGAGCGCCATGCATCGCAAAGACCAAAGTCGCTCATATACTGTTTGATTATATTTATGGACTGCCAATTACGCTGAGTTCCTGCTGTATTGAGCCTATCCATTTCTTCATTTAGTCCAAGGTTGAGGTCGCCTCCAAGAACAAGTGTGCCATCTAAGTGTTCAGAGAGTGCACTGAAAAAACCGTGAAAGAATGAGGGATCATCAACATTTGGACCATATACACTTACAATACATAGCTTTTTATCAAGTATAGATAGTTTAATGATTAAGAATCTGCCCTCTGGATCTATAACTGTATCGAGTACTGTGAAATTAATTTTTTTATGGATTAAAATTGCTACTCCCCTTTGTCTAGAATTATAACAAGCTGAGAACACATTAGGAAACTCAGGTGTTTTAAGTTCATTCGAACCTCTAAGAGGTCTGTGGGTCTCTTGTAAAAGGACAACATCTGCCTGTAGTTTTTTGAGTTGGTTAAATATTTTTAACCTCTTTTCTCTGGAGCCAGCTCCATTTACATTCCATGTAACGAATCTTAGTGCACCCATAGATGTCTGTGTATAACTAGGGGTGTGCGCTGTGTGTGTCGCTTAGACAGGTGGAGAGAATACATCACTTGTTCGTAAATAAAAAGAGGGGGAGAGAGAAAAAATGTGTGGTGAGATGCTCCCTGAGTCTGACTATGTGTGTGCATATTTACTAATATGAGTACGCTTGGTTTAAGTGTGTGTATCCTATACGACTGTGTGCGCTGTCTGATGTAAATGTGCTGCCGTTGAGCGCATGGCTGTGCGTGATCGTGTTATGAAATCACACCTAAAATGTGATTTGATACTAGTAAGTTAAACAGATGTTATCTCGGGGTCGCGGTGGAGCTGTCCGAACACTTTGTGAACCTGTCCGTCCACGTACAGCCGGTCCACAGCGATGACAGCGCGGGAGCCCTTCTGGATAAAGCTGCGTCGGATTGGGAAGAGGACCCTGCGTCGTTCCAGGATCTCTTTGGGGAACTGGTCGTTCACGCTGAAGTCCGTTCCTTTTAATTCCCTGCCGCGGCTTTTCACCTGTTCCTTTTGTTTGTAGTGGCCGAATTTGGCCACGATAGGACGTGGTCTCCCGGCCGCAGCCCGAATGGGGCCGAGGCGATGCACCCTATCAAAGACGATGTTCTTCACCGTGTCCTCGGGCAGTTTCAGGTGGGTTTTGATGAAGCTTTTTACCGTGGTCTCCGCGTCCTCTCCAGCGGCTTCTGGAATACCAGAAAATACCAGATTATCACGCATGCTACGAGCTTGTAGATCTATAACTGTTTCTTTTATTTTTTTATTTTCTCTATTTAGCTGAGTAACATTGTCTGTGAGACATTTCACCGACTCCCTTAGCGTGGCATTTTCAGCAGCGAGCGTTTCCACCTGCTGCTGGCTGAACTCCAGGGACTCTCGCAAGGATTTAAATTCCCGGTGAAGAATCTCCACCAAGGACAGCCTTGCATCGAAACTGGACAGTCGTTGGTCGATTGACTCCAGTATGTCGACAATATCTTTGCCGGCTGGCGATGTTGTGCCGGGGGAATCTGCCGGGCGAAGTCTTTTCGACGACGGCGTCTCAGGTTTGGCCGGGGAAGCTGCACTCTGAGCCTTCTTCATCACGAGATCCTGGAAGTACTGATCAATGTAATCTTGGAGAGCCTCTAAACTCTCCCCGTTGTTCTCCAGGGTGTTGGAGATGATTTAGACAAATGTTGTTAGTTATAAGACAATTGATAAGTGTATTTGGTTATACTGAAGCTTAAAGGAATTTATTCAAATCTAAACTACCATTTGCTTTAATTTTCCGCCAAAATCTCCGGCGTCTGACGTCAGTTACAACATGAGTCGCTTACCTTGTCCGTCACTTCCGTCACTTACCTCTCCACTTCCCTCTGGACCACAATCTGTGACCGAGGACATTATCAACAACAACAGCAGTCAAGACGAGATCGGAACGCCTGTTTTGTCTGTGGGGACTATGGACATTGGCGAGGAACCTGTCCTAACCGTGACCATCGTGGAAATAGGCAGCAACAACGCCAGAATTACCAAAGGCCGAGCCCACGGTGGGAGCAAGCGGACTGAGACCGGGGGGAAAGGACGCCAGAGTACGCTTCAGGCTGTGGTTTGCCCTCTTCATCAGAACAGGGAAGTGAAAATCACACACACATACACACACCCATTGATGTAGAAAGTGTTTCACACACACACACACACACACACACACACACACACACACACACACACACACACACACTTTAATACATCACACTTTGAGCATGAAGAGCAGGTCTCTTTGTCACCAGCTGGTACATATGTACATTTAAATAGCGCGCCTTATAAATCACTGCCCTTGTATAAAATGTTAGTTTGTAACCAGGAAGTAGAATTTCTTGTAGATTCCAGGGCCACCCACTAAGACAGCGGAACCGGCTGCTCAAACCCCCACAAAGCTGTCTGCTGAGATTGGATTGACTGGACGAGACGCGGCTTCTCAGAAAAGGCTCACAGACGGGGACATGGTCAAGAGCTTGGAGGCTATTGCGGCTGCAGTGAATACTCAGAATAACATCTCTGAGCGGATACTGGGACACATCAGGGAAGAATCAGCTCAAATCAACAACTATGGGCGAAAGCTGGAAAACATCACGGATCAGTTGGCTGCGGTCGCGAGGTCTCAGAATCTGCTCTGTGAGCAAAAGAAGATTGACAAGACCACGGAATTGAAGGTAAACAACATCATGGAGAAACTGACGGCTATCCAACGTGAGATGGAGAGATCAGTGTCGGAGTGCTAAAACAAAAACAGCTCGAAATTCTCATGAGTTGTTGGAAAGAAATCGCCATCTTAATGCGGCTACCCCTCCGGCGCCAGCTGCGGGCTCAAGGCTGGAGCCGATCAAAACAATCCCAGATAACGAGTGTGTTTAGACTGTTCCTCCCTATTCCATGCAAGGCCACCTGAGTTGGCTGGAAGACTGTTTACTTAGCCCGGCAGGGCGAAGGACACTGTCTCAGCTTGACTCTGGACATACACACACAAATACACATACACTCATTCGCACACACTGATCCCCCCTCCCCTTCCAAACGCCTTCGATGCTTGTGCCCTACCGGAGAAGATGGTAGTCGACTGGACCAGCGCAGGATGCTGCAGGACCGGAAGCGCTGTCTACACCGGCTCTCTCTTACCCTTTCCCCACCCTGTTGCTTGTCTTGTGTTTCTATGGTGTATTGATAGTCATGTGCTTTTTGTGCTGAGGTGTTTTTTCTGTTATCAAACTGTTCTCCCACTAGGAGCTCAGTCTGAGTGGAGTTTTTTTTCTCCTCCTCTCTCCTCATGTTACATATTTTCGTTGTTTTTTCTTCCTATCAGCCTACCTTCTGACATGTCTCCCCAATGTGATGTTTGTGTAATGTTGGTCAGAAGGTTCCTTTGTAAGTGCGCATGCGCCATTAGCGTGCTGCCTGCTGTAACCCTAATTTCCATCGGGATTAATAAAGTATATTGATTGATTGATTGATTGATTGATTGTACTACGCTCAGATTCTCTCTCACCCCAGCCCGTGCTGGGTGAGAAGTTCACTCATTCTGTGTCCGCATCAGGAACCCTACAGAGAGAAAATTTCACCATACCCCTGTGTTGTGTAGACGGACAGGGTAGAAAATTCACACACCAGTTTCTGTGGTCAGACCTGTGCCCTGTCAATTTGCTTGCCAGAGATTTGATGTGCAAACTGAAAATAAGTTTAATCTCCTGCTATAATGGCATCACAATCACGCAATCTGACTATGATTATATGATGGTGAAATATAAGCCCGTGACTCCAGCTCTCGCTTACGGGTGGAAGCTGGAGGAGGGGCCGCTTGTTACAGAATTTATACAAGTGACTCGCAACTGCATGCCTCCAGGTGTCTGTTTTATGGCTCCTGGAGAGTTGAGTTGCACATCTCACTTTTCTCTGCATGGCCCTAATGACAGTTATGAGGAAGAATGGTGCAGAACCGAAAATGATTTACTAACTGTGACATGTATGTTTTGGAGCTCCACATTTGCTGCGCTTGCGATTTCTCTCACTGATGAGCAAAGAAACATGTTTACTATGGATGCATCCATCCCACATGTTCCCCTGGCAAAAGCTCACAGCTGCCAGTGGGAAGACATGGGAGAATTTATGCACCGGTGCTACCGCGCTTGCGATTGGGAACCTACAGAGGATCCCACAGTGTTGTTTTCTCAAGAAATGAAAGCCTACAGAAAAAACGTGACGCATACAGTCCATTGTGTCCGCTCAGTTGAGCTAGTGAACATAGCTGTCTCACATTGTCTGCTTCAAACGACACCTCCTCTAAACTCCCCACACCCCCTGCTGACAGAGGTGCCTGACAGCCTGTGGGCCTCATCTAAGTATGATGTAGGCCTAATTAAAGATTGTGAGCCTGTGGTAATCACTCCAAAGTCCTCTTTTAGACCATGCCAAAGACAATATCCTCTGAAACAGGAAGCCATAGAGGGAATTACTCCTGTGTTTGAATCCCTGTTAAAGGCTGGAGTAATTATCCCATGCCCCACCTCTCCGGTTCGCACTCCACTATTCCCTGTGAAGAAAATCAGAGGACCAAATGAGCCTGTTGAGTGGCGGTTTGTGCAGGACTTACAAGCTGTGAACAAGGCTGTGATCCCCAGAGCCCCCGTGGTTCCCAACCCCCACACTATTTTGTCCCAAATACCATCTGATGCTATGTGGTTTACTGTTGCTGACCTGACTAATGCATTCTTCTCTGTTCCAGTTCACCCAGATAGCCAGTTCTGGTTTGCTTTTGAGTTCCAGGGAAAGACTTACACATTCACTCGGTTGTGTCAAGGCTACTGTGAGTCCCCCACGATTTTGAATGCTGCCTTAAGAGATTCCCTGTCAGACTTGATCCTCTCCCAAGGCACAGTGTTACTTCAATATGTCGATGATCTGCTACTGTGTGCACCCACACAAGAGCAGTGTCTGGCAGATTCTCTCACTTTACTGACACATTTGCATCACAAGGGCCACAAAGCTAGTAAGTCAAAACAGCAGTTTTGTAAAGAGCAAGTCACATTCTTAGGGCATGTGATTTCTTACAACTCTCACCAGATTTCCTCCAAGAGGGTGGAAGCTGTGATGACCATTCCAAAACCCCACACCAAAAAACAGATGATGTCATTCCTAGGAACCACATCATACTGCCGCAATTTCATTCCACACTACTCCTCTGTGGAGGCTCCACTTACTGCACTCATTCATGGTGCAAGTCTGTCAGCCAATGATCGCATTTCTTGGACACCAGAGGCTGAAGCTGCCTTCTCTTCCTTGAAACAGCTGCTGCAAACAGCGCCCGTTTTAGCGCTTCCAGACCCATCCAAACCATACACACAAATGGTGGATGAAAAGAATGGTTTCATGTCTTCTGTTCTTTTACAGCAGCATGGTGATTCACTTCGCCCGGTGGGTTATTACTCTTCCAAGCTTGACCCAGTAGCTGCAGGACTGCCTGGATGCCTATGAGCAGTAGCTGCGTGTGAGAAGGCCGTGCTCGCCTCACGTGACATTGTAGGGTACTCTCCTCTGACAGTGCAGGTACCCCATGCAGTTTCTCTCATTTTGCTGGAGCAGAAAACTTCACACCTTTCTGCAGCTCGCTGGCTCAGGTACTCTTCCATACTGCTTGACATGCCCAACATCACAGTGAAACGATGCACAACACTTAACCCAGCCACTCTTCTCCCCTCGCGAGAGGATGGTGAACCACACAGCTGCACTGCTGTATTGGGTGAAACTTGTACACCTCGGATTGACTTGTTAGATGTTCCCATCGAGAACTCTGACATAGTGTTATATGTAGATGGCTCTTCCTCACGTGATTCATGTGGAACTAACCGGGTGGGTTTTGCTGTGTGTTCTGATCATGCCACTCTCGTTTGAGGCTCATTGCCCAGACACTTCTCAGCACAGACTGCAGAACTTGTGGCGCTCACAGAAGCCTGTAAACTTGCGGAGAGTCAGTCGACCACCATCTACACTGACTCTCGCTACGCGTTCGGTGTGGTGCATGATTTTGGCGCCTTGTGGAGGCACAGAAAGTTCCTGAAATCTGATGGGAAGCCCATCCTCAATGCTAACCAGTTAGCAGCGCTTCTGGATGCCATCCTCCTGCCTGCTCGCATTGCTGTAGTGAAGTGTGCAGCACACACAGGTAAAACTGATTCTGTCTCCCAAGGAAATGCAGCCGCCGATGCAGCAGCCAAAGCAGCAGCCGAAGGAGGCCTACCCTTCCAACTTGTCTTGGCACCACTGTCCACAACTAACTAACTAACTAAAAGCCCTCCTCTCAGAAATCATTCCCAGGTGGGGTATTCCGGGGAAAATCATAAGTGATAATGGTACTCACTTTGTGAACCAGGCATTGAAGGAGATCAGCAAGCAACTAGGTTTCAAATTGCAAACACACTGTGCATATCACCCACAATCTGGAGGTGCTGTAGAGAGAATGAACGGCTCCTTAAAATCCAAGCTGGTAAAGTGCTGTGAAGAAACTGGCCTCACATGGCCAAAAGCACTTCCCCTTGTGCTGATGTATGTGCGCACGCGAACCAGACCTCCAGTACACCTCAGCCCTTATGAGGTGTTGTATGGATGAGCCGCCAGAGTGGGGGCAGAACCCCCCAAATGGACTGGCATGTCAACAGAAGTTGTGCAACAGCGAAATGATTGTGTACTGTCAAAATCTCTCCAGGACTCTCTCGCAGGTACACCGAGCAGTAAAAGCAGCCCTGCGCAGGCCAGCAGAAGGACCCCTGCACCCGTTCAAACCAGGGAACTGGGTGCTAGTGAAGGATTTCAGGAGGAGACACTGGAAGGCGAAGCGGTGGCTGGGCCCATTCCAAGTCCTACTGATCACACAAACAGCGGTGAAGGTTGGAGAACGAGTTACTTGGTTCCACGCCAGCCACTGTAAGCTGTTTGGAGGAGAACCACCCAGAACGAAGGAGCGACTAGAAAAGACAAACGGGGCAGAATAATCCCCGCACCTCATTCAGGCAGTAGGCAGTCTACCTTCTACCTGCAACAATGCAACAAGCCAGGAAGCAGCTCATCACTGGGGTAGCTCTGATGCCTTTTAGTGGGCTGATGATCGCCCTCTGGTGGAGCCTCTAGAGAGATCAGCAGCTGAACACCATGCCAACATCCAAGGAGGTTCGTGCAACAGAAGGAGCAACCCACGAGCCACGGTGGGTCCTCTGTGCTGCACTTTCATTTCAAACCAACACAGCCTCAGATGACACTGTAACCAGAGCCTTGGAAGGTTTGTGAAAACTGTCATCCAAAACGACAGAGGACTCCGGCATCAGTAACCCCTTAGACGGGTGGTTAAACAGACAGTTTGGGAAGTATAAGGCCATAGTGATGTCGCTGCTAATGTCCATAGCCACTTTTATTGCCATTCTCACATTGTTGTCTGATCCCATGCCTCCGAACCCTATTGAGTAGATTAATCACAGTGGCACTGACAAAAGAAAGCGAATCTCCCAAATTGCAGCTTCCCCTATTGCAGGCTGAAGATTACATTGATGATAGCAAAAGTGAGGATGATTGTGATGAGTGAAATTATTTTCCTGACACTGTAAGAATGATGCATATTGTGAAACCTTTTGAGTGTGCAATATTGCTGATGTAATTAACAGAATGTTAGGAAGAGAAATCCTTGGTACTAATGATTGAGATGCAATCAAGAGGGTGGGAACTGTTGTGGGATTTCTCTTTAGTGTATTGTCCTTTAATGTATTGAAATGCTTTCATGTTACTTAGTTTAGTATGTCTGGTTCACACCTCATTCACGCTGGGAAACAGACGGTGAGAAACTGGTGAATGTCTCCCAGGATGCGGAAGCTCACACAGGAAGGCTTGACCCCAAAGTGGGGGAGATTCACACAGGTGATGGAGAGTCTGTCTGTTTAGAGCCAAGGTGTGAACTGCAACTGTAAAAGCCTTTTGTTCTGTGACTGTGTATAAAAAGGACCTGAACTGTTCATTGTTAGAAACGACTTTCATTGCCCCCTGACTGACGTCCCTCCTCATGCATGAGATAGCTGAAATAAAGGTGTTGTTACAACTCATCCCGTCTGCAGGCTTTGATAATTAAAATTTTCACAACAGGTGAATCTGGCATCGATATTTGACATCAATATAGATAGGCTGGTCTGGCATTGATATTTAACATCACAGTAGAGAGGCTGGTCTGGCATTGATATGTGACATCACAATAGAGAGGTGAAACTGGCATTGATATTTAACATCACAGTAGAGAGGCTGGTCTGGCATTGATATGTGACATCACAATACAGAGATTAATCTGGCATTGATATGTGACATGACAATAGAGACGTTCGTTTGACATTGATATGTGACATAACAATACAGAGGTGAATCTGGCATTGATATTTAACATCAATGATGAGAGGCTGGTCTGGCATTGATATGTGACATCACAATAGAGACGTTCGTTTGACATTGATATGTGACATCACAAAATAGAGGTGAATCTGGCATTGATATTTAACATCAATGTAGAGAAGTGAATCTGGTATTGATATGTGACATCACCATAGAGAGGTTAATCTGGCATTGATATGTGACATCACAATAGAGAGGTTCGTTTGACATTGATATGTGACATATCAATAGAGAGGTGAATCTGGCATTGATATTTAACATCAATGTAGAGAAGTGAATCTGGCATTGATATATGAATTCACAATAGAGAGGTGAATCTGGCATTGATATTTAACATCACAGTAGAGAGGTTTGTCTGACAATGATATGTGACATCACAATAGAGAGGTGAATCTGGCATCGATATTTGACATCAATGTAAATAGGCTGGTCTGGCATTGATATTTAACATCACAGTAGAGAGGCTGGTCTGGCATTAATATGTGACATCACAATAGCGAGGTGAATCTGGCATTGATATTTAACATCAATGTAAAGAGGCTGGTCTGGCATCGATATGTGACATCACATTATAGAGGTGAATCTGGCATTAATATTTAACATCAATGTAGAGAGGCTGGTCTGGCATTGATATGTGACATCACAATAGAGAGGTGAATCTGGCATCGATATTTGACATCAATTTCGATAGGCTGGTCTGGCATTGATATTTAACATCACAGTAGAGAGGCTGGTCTGGCATTAATATGTGACATCACAATAGAGAGGTGAATCTGGTATTGATATTTAACATCAATGTAGAGAGGCAGGTCTGGTATTGATATGTGACATCACAATATAGAGGTGAATCTAGCATTGATATTTAACATCACAGTAGAGAGGGTCGTCTTACATTGATATGTTACATCACATTATAGAGGTGAATCTGGCATTGATATTTAACATCAATGTAGAGAGGCTGGTCTGGCATTGATATATGACATCACAATATAGAGGTGAATATGGCATTGATATTTAACATCACAGTAGAGAGGTTCGTCTGACATTGATATGTGACATCACAATAGAGAGGTGAATCTGTCATCGATATTCAACATCAATGTAGAGAGGCTTGTCTGGCATTGATATGTGACATCAAAATAGAGAGGTTCGTTTGACATTGATATGTGACATCACATTAGAGAGGTGAATCTGGCATCGATATTCAACATCAATGTAGAGAGGCTGGTCTGGCATTGATATATGACATCACAATATAGAGGTGAATCTGGCATTGATATTTAACATCACAGTAGAGAGGCTGGTCTGGCATTGATATGTGACATCACAAGAGAGACATTCGATTGACACTAATATGTGACATCACAATAGAGATGTTCGTTTGACACTGATATGTGACATCACAATAGATACATTAGTCTGACATTGATATGTGACATCACAATAGAGAGGTGAATCTGGCATTGATATTTAACGTGAATGACGAGAGATTCGTCTGACATTGATATGTGACATCACAATACAGAGGTGAATCTGGCATTGATATTTGACATCAATGTAGATAGGCTGGTCTGGCATTGATATTTAACATCACAGTAGAGACGCTGGTCTGGCATTGATATGTGACATCACAATATAGAGGTGAATCTAGCATTGATATTTAACATCACAGTAGAGAGGTTCGTCTGACATTGATATGTGAGATCACAATAGAGAGGTGAATCTGGCATCGATATTCAACATCAATGTAGAGAGGCTGGTCTGGCATTGATATGTGTTATCACAATAGAGAGGTACGGTTGACATTGATATGTGACATCACAATAGAGAGGTGAATCTGGCATTGATATTTAACATCAATGTAGATAGGCTGGTCTGGCATTGATATGTGTTATCACAATACAGAGGTGAATCTAGCATTGATATTTAACATCACAGTAGAGAGGTTCGTCTTACATTGATATGTGACATCACATTATAGAGGTGAATCTGGCATTGACATTTAACATCAATGTAGAGAGGCTGGTCTGGCATTGATATATGACATCACAATATAGAGGTGAATCTGGCATCGATATATGACATCACAATATAGAGGTGAATCTAGCATTGATATTTAAAATCACAGTAGAGAGGTTCGTTTGACATTGATATGTGACATCACAGTAGAGAGGTGAATCTGGCATTGATATGTGACATCACAGTAGATATGTTCGTTTGACATTGATATGTGACATCACAGTAGAGAGGTGAATCTGGCATTCATATGTGACATCACAGTAGATATGTTCGTTTGACATTGATATGTGACATCACAATAGAGAGGTGAATCGGGCATTGATATTTCACATCACAGTAGATAGGTTCGTCTGACATTGATATGTGACATCACAGTAGAGAGGTGAATCTGGCATTGATATGTGACATCACAGTAGATATGTTCGTTTGACATTGATATGTGACATCACAGTAGAGAGGTGAATCTGGCATTCATATGTGACATCACAATAGAGAGGTGAATCTGGCATCGACATTCAACATCAATGTAGAGAGGCTGGTCTGGCATTGATATGTGTTATCACAATACAGAGGTGAATCTGGCATTGATATGTGACATCAAATCAGAAACGCGAGTGTGGTATTGATATGTGACATCGAAACAGAGAGGCGAATCTGTCATTGATATTTAACATCAATGTAGAGAAGCGAGTCTGGTATTGATATGTGACATCACAATAGAGAGGTGAATCTGGCATTGATATGTGACATCACGGTAGAGAGGTTCATTTGACATTGATATGTGACATCACAGTAGAGAGGTTCGTTTGACATTGATTTGTGACATCACAGTAGAGAGATGAATCTGGCATTGATATTTAACATCAATGTAGAGACGCTGGTCTGGCATTGATATGTGACATCACAATAAAGAGGTGAATCTGGCATTGATATGTGACATCAAAATAGAGTGGTTCGTCTGACATTGATATGTGACAACACAATAGAGAGGTGAATCTGGCATTGATATTTAACATCACAGTAGAGCGGTTAGTCTGACATTGATATGTGACATCACAATAGAGAGATGAATATGGCATTGATATTTAACATATACAAGTAGAGAGGAGAATCTGGCATTGATATGTGACATCAAAATAGAGTGGTTCGTCTGACATTGATATGTGACAACACAATAGAGAGGTGAATCTGGCATTGATATTTAACATCACAGTAGAGTGGTTCGTCTGACATTGATATTTGACATCACAGCAGAGAAGCGAGTCTGGTATTGATATGTGACATCACAGTAGATATGTTCGTTTGACATTGATATGTGACATCACAGTAGAGAGGTGAATCTGGCATTGATATGTGACATCACAATAGAGAGGTGAATCAGGCATTGATATTTAACATCAATGTAGAGAGACTGGTCTGGCATTGATATGAGACATCACAATAGAGAGGTGAATTTGGCATTGACATGTGACATCACAGTAGCGAATTGAATCTGGCATTGATATGTGACATCACAATAGAGAGGTAAATCTGGCATTGATATTTAACATCAATGTAGATAGGTTCGTCTGACATTGATATGTGACATCACAATAGAGAGGTGAATTTGGCATTGATATGTGACATCACAGTAGAGAGGTGAATCTGACATTGATATGTGACATCACAATAGAGAGGTTCGTCTGGCATTGATATGTGACATCACAATAGAGACGTTCGTTTGACATTGATATGTGACATCACAATAGAGAGGTGAATCTGGCATTGATATGTGACATCACAATACAGAGGTGAATCTGGCATTGATATTTAACATCAATGTAGAGAGACTGGTCTGACATTGATATGTGACATCACAATAGAGAGGTTCGTCTGGCATTGATATGTGACTTCACAATAGAGACGGTCGTTTGGCATTGATATGTGACATCACAATATAGAGGTGAATCTGGCATTGATATTCAACATCAATGTAGAGAGGCTGGTCTGGCATTGATATGTGACATCACAATAGAGAGGTTCGTCTGGCATTGATATGTGACATCACAATAGAGAGGTGAATCTGGCATTGATATTTAACATCAATGTAGAGAGACTGGTCTGACATTGATATGTGACATCACAATAGAGAGGTTCGTCTGGCATTGATATGTGACTTCACAATAGAGACGGTCGTTTGGCATTGATATGTGACATCACAATATAGAGGTGAATCTGGCATTGATATTTAACTTCAATGTAGAGAGGTTCGGCTGACATTGATATGTGACATAACAATAGAGAGGTGAATCTGGCATCGATATTCAACATCACAGTAGAGAGGCTGGTCTGGCATTAATATGTGACATCAGAATATAGAGGTTAAACTGGCATTGATATAAGACATCTCCATAGAGAGGTTAATCTGGCATTGATATGTGACATCACAACAGAGAGGTTCGGTTGACATTGATATGTGACATCACAATAGAGAGGTGAATCTGGCATTGATATTTAACATCAATGTAGATAGGCTGGTCTGACATTGATATGTGACATCACAATAGAGAGGTGAATCTGGCATTGATATTTAACATCAATGTAGATAGGCTGGTCTGGCATTGATATGTGTTATCACAATACAGAGGTGAATCTAGCATTGATATGTGACATCACAATAGAGAGGTTCGGTTGACATTGATATGTAACATCACAATAGAGAGGTGAATCTGGCATTGATATTTAACATCAATGTAGATAGGCTGGTCTGGCATTGATATGTGACATCACAATACAGAGGTGAATCTGGCATTGATATTTAACATCAATGTAGAGAGGCTGGTCTGGCATTGATATATGACATCACAATATAGAGGTGAATCTGGCATCGATATATGACATCACAATATAGAGGTGAATATGGCATTGATATTTAACATCACAGTAGAGAGGTTCGTCAGACATTGATATGTGACATCACAATAGAGAGGTGAATCTGTCATCGATATTCAACATCAATGTAGAGAGGCTTGTCTGGCATTGATATGTGACATCACAATAGAGAGGTTCGTTTCACATTGATATGTGACATCACAGTAGAGGGGTGAATCTGGCATTGATATTTAACATCACAGTAGATAGGTTCGTCTGACATTGATATGTGACATCACAGTAGAGAGGTGAATCTGGCATTGATATGTGACATCACAGTAGATATGTTCGTTTGACATTGATATGTGACATCACAGTAGAGAGGTGAATCTGGCATTGATATGTGACATCACAATAGAGAGGTGAATCAGGCATTGATATTTAACATCAATGTAGAGAGACTGGTCTGGCATTGATATGTGACATCACAATAGAGAAGTGAATCAGGCATCAACATTCAACATCAATGTAGAGAGGCTGGTCTGGCATTGATATGTGTTATCACAATACAGAGGTGAATCTGGCATTGATATGTGACATCAATGTAGATATGCTGCTCTGGCATTGATATTTAACATCACAGTAGAGAGGCTCGTCTGGCATTAATATGTGACATCACAATAGAGAGGTGAATCTGGCATTGATATTTAACATCAATGTAGAGAGGCTGGTCTGGTATTGATATGTGACATCACAATATAGAGGTGAATCTAGCATTGATATTTAACATCACAGAAGAGAGGTTCGTCTTACATTGATATGTTACATCACAATATAGAGGTGAATCTGGCATCGATATATGACATCACAATATAGAGGTGAATATGGCATTGATATTTAACATCACAGTAGAGAGGTTCGTCTGACATTGATATGTGACATCACAATAGAGAGGAGAATCTGTCATCGATATTCAACATCAATGTAGAGAGGCTTGTCTGGCATTGATATGTGACATCACAATAGAGAGGTTCGTTTGACATTGACATGTGACATCACAATAGAGAGGTGAATCTGGCATCGATATTCAACATCAATGTAGAGAGACTGGTCTGGCATTGATATATGACATCACAATATAGAGGTGAATCTAGCATTGATATTTAACATCACAGTAGAGAGGCTGGTCTGGCATTGATATGTGACATCACAATAGAGAGGTTCGTTTGACATTGATATGTGACATCACAATAGAGAGGAGAATCTGGCATAGATATTCAACATCAATGTAGAGAGACTGGTCTGGCATTGATATGTGACATAACAATAGAGACATTCGATTGACACTAATATGTGACATCACAATAGAGACGTTCGTTTGACACTGATATGTGACATCACAATAGATACATTAGTCTGACATTGATATGTGACATCACAATAGAGAGGTGAATCTGGCATTGATATTTAACGTCAATGACGAGAGATTCGTCTGACATTGATATGTGACATCACAATAGAGAGGTGAATCTGGCATCGATATTTGACATCAATGTAGATAGGCTGGTCTGGCATTGATATTTAACATCACAGTAGAGAGGCTGGTCTGGCATTGATATGTGACATCACAATATAGAGGTGAATCTAGCATTGATATTTAACATCACAGTAGAGAGGTTCGTCTGACATTGATATGTGAGATCACAATAGAGAGGTGAATCTGGCATCGATATTCAACATCAATGTAGAGAGGCTGGTCTGGCATTGATATATGACATCAGAATATAGAGGTTAAACTGGCACTGATATATGACATCACAATATAGAGGTGAATCTAGCATTGATATTTAAAATCACAGTAGAGAGGTTCGTTTGACATTGATATGTGACATCACAGTAGAGAGGTGAATCTGGCATTGATATGTGACATCACAGTAGATATGTTCGTTTGACATTGATATGTGACATCACAGTAGAGAGGTGAATCTGGCATTGATATGTGACATCACAATAGAGAGGTGAATCTGGCATCGACATTCAACATCAATGTAGAGAGGCTGGTCTGGCATTGATATGTGTTATCACAATACAGAGGTGAATCTGGCATTGATATGTGACATCAAATCAGAAACGCGAGTGTGGTATTGATATGTGACATCGAAACAGAGAGGCGAATCTGTCATTGATATTTAACATCAATGTAGAGAAGCGAGTCTGGTATTGATATGTGACATCACAATAGAGAGGTGAATCTGGCATTGATATGTGACATCACGGTAGAGAGGTTCATTTGACATTGATATGTGACATCACAGTAGAGAAGTTCGTTTGACATTGATTTGTGACATCACAGTAGAGAGATGAATCTGGCATTGATATTTAACATCAATGTAGAGACGCTGGTCTGGCATTGATATGTGACATCACAATAAAGAGGTGAATCTGGCATTGATATGTGACATCAAAATAGAGTGGTTCGTCTGACATTGATATGTGACAACACAATAGAGAGGTGAATCTGGCATTGATATTTAACATCACAGTAGAGCGGTTAGTCTGACATTGATATGTGACATCACAATAGAGAGGTGAACCTGGCATTGATATTTAACATATACAAGTAGAGAGGAGAATCTGGCATTGATATGTGACATCAAAGTAGAGTGGTTCGTCTGACATTGATATGTGACAACACAATAGAGAGGTGAATCTGGCATTGATATGTGACATCACAGTAGATATGTTCGTTTGACATTGATATGTGACATCACAGTAGAGAGGTGAATCTGGCATTGATATGTGACATCACAATAGAGAGGTGAATCAGGCATTGATATTTAACATCAATGTAGAGAGACTGGTCTGGCATTGATATGTGACATCACAATAGAGAGGTAAATCTGGCATTGATATTTAACATCAATGTAGATAGGTTCGTCTGACATTGATATGTGACATCACAATAGAGAGGTGAATTTGGCATTGACATGTGACATCACAGTAGAGAGGTGAATCTGGCATTGATATGTGACATCACAATAGAGAGGTTCGTCTGGCATTGATATGTGACATCACAATAGAGACGTTCGTTTGACATTGATATGTGACATCACAATAGAGAGGTGAATCTGGCATTGATATGTGACATCACAATACAGAGGTGAATCTGGCAATGATATTTAACATCAATGTAGAGAGACTGGTCTGACATTGATATGTGACATCACAATAGAGAGGTTCGTCTGGCATTGATATGTGACTTCACAATAGAGACGGTCGTTTGGCATTGATATGTGACATCACAATATAGAGGTGAATCTGGCATTGATATTCAACATCAATGTAGAGAGGCTTGTCTGGCATTGATATGTGACATCACAATAGAGAGGTGAATCTGGCATTGATATGTGACATCACAATACAGAGGTGAATCTGGCATTGATATTTAACATCAATGTAGAGAGACTGGTCTGACATTGATATGTGACATCACAATAGAGAGGTTCGTCTGGCATTGATATGTGACTTCACAATAGAGACGGTCGTTTGGCATTGATATGTGACATCACAATATAGAGGTGAATCTGGCATTGATATTTAACTTCAATGTAGAGAGGTTCGGCTGACATTGATATGTGACATAACAATAGAGAGGTGAATCTGGCATCGATATTCAACATCACAGTAGAGAGGCTGGTCTGGCATTAATATGTGACATCACAATAGAGAGGTGAATCTGGTATTGATATTTAACATCAATGTAGAGAGGCTGGTCTGGCATTGATATATGACATCAGAATATAGAGGTTAAACTGGCATTGATATGAGACATCTCCATAGAGAGGTTAATCTGGCATTGATATGTGACATCACAACAGAGAGGTTCGGTTGACATTGATATGTGACATCACAATAGAGAGGTGAATCTGGCATTGATATTTAACATCAATGTAGATAGGCTGGTCTGACATTGATATGTGACATCACAATAGAGAGGTGAATCTGGCATTGATATTTAACATCAATGTAGATAGGCTGGTCTGGCATTGATATGTGTTATCACAATACAGAGGTGAATCTAGCATTGATATGTGACATCACAATAGAGAGGTTCGGTTGACATTGATATGTGACATCACAATAGAGAGGTGAATCTGGCATTGATATTTAACATCAATGTAGATAGGCGGGTCTGGCATTGATATGTGACATCACAATACAGAGGTGAATCTGGCATTGATATTTAACATCAATGTAGAGAGGCTGGTCTGGCATTGATATATGACATCACAATATAGAGGTGAATCTGGCATCGATATATGACATCACAATATAGAGGTGAATATGGCATTGATATTTAACATCACAGTAGAGAGGTTCGTCAGACATTGATATGTGACATCACAATAGAGAGGTGAATCTGTCATCGATATTCAACATCATTGTAGAGAGGCTGGTCTGGCACTGATATATGACATCACAATATAGAGGTGAATCTGGCATCGATATTCAACATCAATGTAGAGAGGCTTGTCTGGCATTGATATGTGACATCACAATAGAGAGGTTCGTTTCACATTGATATGTGACATCACAGTAGAGAGGTGAATCTGGCATTGATATTTAACATCACAGTAGATAGGTTCGTCTGACGTTGATATGTGACATCACAGTAGAGAGGTGAATCTGGCATTGATATGTGACATCACAGTAGATATGTTCGTTTGACATTGATATGTGACATCACAGTAGAGAGGTGAATCTGGAATTGATATGTGACATCACAGTAGATAGGTTCGTCTGACATTGATATGTGACATCACAGTAGAGAGGTGAATCTGGCATGATATGTGACATCACAATAGAGAGGTGAATCAGGCATTGATATTTAACATCAATGTAGAGAGACTGGTCTGGCATTGATATGTGACATCACAATAGAGAGGTGAATTTGGCATTGATATTTAACATCACAGTAGATAGGTTCGTCTGACATTGATATGTGACATCACAATAGAGAGGTGAATCTGGCATCGACATTCAACATCAATGTAGAGAGGCTGGTCTGGCATTGATATGTGTTATCACAATACAGAGGTGAATCTGGCATTGATATGTGACATCAATGTAGATATGCTGGTCTGGCATTGATATTTAACATCACAGTAGAGAGGCTGGTCTGGCATTAATATGTGACATCACAATAGAGAGGTGAATCTGGCATTGATATTTAACATCAATGTAGAGAGGCTGGTCTGGTATTGATATGTGACATCACAATATAGAGGTGAATCTAGCATTGATATTTAACATCACAGTAGAGAGGTTCGTCTTACATTGATATGTTACATCACAATATAGAGGTGAATCTGGCATCGATATATCACATCATAATATAGAGGTGAATATGGCATTGATATTTAACATCTCAGTAGAGAGGTTCGTCTGGCATTGATATGTGACATCACAATAGAGACGTTTGTTTGACATTGATATGTGACATCACAATAGAGAGGTGAATCTGGCATTGATATGTGACATCACAATACAGAGGTGAATCTGGCATTGATATTTAACATCAATGTAGAGAGACTGGTCTGACATTGATATGTGACATCACAATAGAGAGGTTCGTCTGGCATTGATATGTGACGTCACAATAGAGTTTGTCGTTTGGCATTGATATGTGACATCACAATATAGAGGTGAATCTGGCATTGATATTTAACTTCAATGTAGAGAGGTTCGGCTGACATTGATATGTGACATAACAATAGAGAGGTGAATCTGGCATTGATATTCAACATCACAGTAGAGAGGCTGGTCTGGCATTAATATGTGACATCACAATAGAGAGGTGAATCTGGTATTGATATTTAACATCAATGTAGAGAGGCTGGTCTGGCATTGATATATGACATCAGAATATAGAGGTTAAACTGGCATTGATATGAGACATCTCCATAGAGAGGTTAATCTGGCATTGATATGTGACATCACAACAGAGAGGTTCGGTTGACATTGATATGTGACATCACAATAGAGAGGTGAATCTGGCATTGATATTTAACATCAATGTAGATAGGCTGGTCTGGCATTGATATGTGTTATCACAATACAGAGGTGAATCTAGCATTGATATGTGACATCACAATAGAGAGGTTCGGTTGATATTGATATGTGACATCACAATAGAGAGGTGAATCTTGCATTGATATTTAACATCAATGTAGATAGGCTGGTCTGGCATTGATATGTGACATCACAATACAGAGGTGATTCTGGCATTGATATTTAACATCAATGTAGAGAGGCTGGTCTGGCATTGATATATGACATCACAATATAGAGGTGAATCTGGCATCGATATATGACATCACAATAGAGAGGTGAATCTGTCATCGATATTCAACATCAATGTAGAGAGGCTGGTCTGGCACTGATATATGACATCACAATATAGAGGTGAATCTGGCATCGATATTCAACATCAATGTAGAGAGGCTTGTCTGGCATTGATATGTGACATCACAATAGAGAGGTTCGTTTCACATTGATATGTGACATCACAGTAGAGAGGTGAATCTGGCATTGATATTTAACATCACAGTAGATAGGTTCGTCTGACATTGATATGTGACATCACAGTAGAGAGGTGAATCTGGCATTGATATGTGACATCACAGTAGATATGTTCGTTTGACATTGATATGTGACATCACAGTAGAGAGGTGAATCTGGCATTGATATGTGACATCACAGTAGATAGGTTAGTCTGACATTGATATGTGACATCACAGTAGAGAGGTGAATCTGGCATTGATATGTGACATCACAATAGAGAGGTGAATCAGGCATTGATATTTAACATCAATGTAGAGAGACTGGTCTGGCATTGATATGTGACATCACAATAGAGGGGTGAATCAGGCATTGATATTTAACATCAATGTAGAGAGACTGGTCTGGCATTGATATGTGACATCACAATAGAGAGGTGAATCTGGCATCGACATTCAACATCAATGTAGAGAGGCTGGTCTGGCATTGATATGTGTTATCACAATACAGAGGTGAATCTGGCATTGATATGTGACATCAATGTAGATATGCTGGTCTGGCATTGATATTTAACATCACAGTAGAGAGGCTGGTCTGGCATTAATATGTGACATCACAATAGAGAGGTGAATCTGGCATTGATATTTAACATCAATGTAGAGAGGCTGGTCTGGTATTGATATGTGACATCAAAATATAGAGGTGAATCTGGCATTGATATTTAACATCACAGTAGAGAGGTTCGTCTTACATTGATATGTTACATCACAATATAGAGGTGAATCTGGCATCGATATATGACATCACAATATAGAGGTGAATATGGCATTGATATTTAACATCTCAGTAGAGAGGTTCGTCTGACATTGATATGTGACATCACAATAGAGAGGTTCGTTTGACATTGATATGTGACATCACAATAGAGAGGTGAATCTGGCATTGATATTTAACATCAATGTAGAGAGGCTGGTCTGGTATTGATATGTGACATCACAATATAGAGGTGAATCTAGCATTGATATTTAACATCACAGTAGAGAGGCTGGTCTGGCATTAATATGTGACATCACAATAGAGAGGTGAATCTGGCATTGATATTTAACATCAATGTAGAGAGGCTGGTCTGGTATTGATATGTGACATCACAATATAGAGGTGAATCTAGCATTGATATTTAACATCACAGTAGAGAGGCTGGTCTGGCATTAATATGTGACATCACAATAGAGAGGTGAATCTGGCATTGATATTTAACATCAATGTAGAGAGGCTGGTCTGGTATTGATATGTGACATCACAATATAGAGGTGAATCTAGCATTGATATTTAACATCACAGTAGAGAGGTTCGTCTTACATTGATATGTGACATCACAATAGAGAGGTGAATCTGGCATTGATATTTAACATCAATGTAGATAGGCGGGTCTGGCATTGATATGTGACATCACAATACAGAGGTGAATCTGGCATTGATATTTAACATCAATGTAGAGAGGCTGGTCTGGCATTGATATATGACATCACAATATAGAGGTGAATCTGGCATCGATATATGACATCACAATATAGAGGTGAATATGGCATTGATATTTAACATCACAGTAGAGAGGTTCGTCAGACATTGATATGTGACATCACAATAGAGAGGTGAATCTGTCATCGATATTCAACATCATTGTAGAGAGGCTGGTCTGGCACTGATATATGACATCACAATATAGAGGTGAATCTGGCATCGATATTCAACATCAATGTAGAGAGGCTTGTCTGGCATTGATATGTGACATCACAATAGAGAGGTTCGTTTCACATTGATATGTGACATCACAGTAGAGAGGTGAATCTGGCATTGATATTTAACATCACAGTAGATAGGTTCGTCTGACGTTGATATGTGACATCACAGTAGAGAGGTGAATCTGGCATTGATATGTGACATCACAGTAGATATGTTCGTTTGACATTGATATGTGACATCACAGTAGAGAGGTGAATCTGGAATTGATATGTGACATCACAGTAGATAGGTTCGTCTGACATTGATATGTGACATCACAGTAGAGAGGTGAATCTGGCATGATATGTGACATCACAATAGAGAGGTGAATCAGGCATTGATATTTAACATCAATGTAGAGAGACTGGTCTGGCATTGATATGTGACATCACAATAGAGAGGTGAATCAGGCATTGATATTTAACATCAATGTAGAGAGACTGGTCTGGCATTGATATGTGACATCACAATAGAGAGGTGAATTTGGCATTGATATTTAACATCACAGTAGATAGGTTCGTCTGACATTGATATGTGACATCACAATAGAGAGGTGAATCTGGCATCGACATTCAACATCAATGTAGAGAGGCTGGTCTGGCATTGATATGTGTTATCACAATACAGAGGTGAATCTGGCATTGATATGTGACATCAATGTAGATATGCTGGTCTGGCATTGATATTTAACATCACAGTAGAGAGGCTGGTCTGGCATTAATATGTGACATCACAATAGAGAGGTGAATCTGGCATTGATATTTAACATCAATGTAGAGAGGCTGGTCTGGTATTGATATGTGACATCACAATATAGAGGTGAATCTAGCATTGATATTTAACATCACAGTAGAGAGGTTCGTCTTACATTGATATGTTACATCACAATATAGAGGTGAATCTGGCATCGATATATCACATCATAATATAGAGGTGAATATGGCATTGATATTTAACATCTCAGTAGAGAGGTTCGTCTGGCATTGATATGTGACATCACAATAGAGACGTTTGTTTGACATTGATATGTGACATCACAATAGAGAGGTGAATCTGGCATTGATATGTGACATCACAATACAGAGGTGAATCTGGCATTGATATTTAACATCAATGTAGAGAGACTGGTCTGACATTGATATGTGACATCACAATAGAGAGGTTCGTCTGGCATTGATATGTGACGTCACAATAGAGTTTGTCGTTTGGCATTGATATGTGACATCACAATATAGAGGTGAATCTGGCATTGATATTTAACTTCAATGTAGAGAGGTTCGGCTGACATTGATATGTGACATAACAATAGAGAGGTGAATCTGGCATTGATATTCAACATCACAGTAGAGAGGCTGGTCTGGCATTAATATGTGACATCACAATAGAGAGGTGAATCTGGTATTGATATTTAACATCAATGTAGAGAGGCTGGTCTGGCATTGATATATGACATCAGAATATAGAGGTTAAACTGGCATTGATATGAGACATCTCCATAGAGAGGTTAATCTGGCATTGATATGTGACATCACAACAGAGAGGTTCGGTTGACATTGATATGTGACATCACAATAGAGAGGTGAATCTGGCATTGATATTTAACATCAATGTAGATAGGCTGGTCTGGCATTGATATGTGTTATCACAATACAGAGGTGAATCTAGCATTGATATGTGACATCACAATAGAGAGGTTCGGTTGATATTGATATGTGACATCACAATAGAGAGGTGAATCTTGCATTGATATTTAACATCAATGTAGATAGGCTGGTCTGGCATTGATATGTGACATCACAATACAGAGGTGATTCTGGCATTGATATTTAACATCAATGTAGAGAGGCTGGTCTGGCATTGATATATGACATCACAATATAGAGGTGAATCTGGCATCGATATATGACATCACAATAGAGAGGTGAATCTGTCATCGATATTCAACATCAATGTAGAGAGGCTGGTCTGGCACTGATATATGACATCACAATATAGAGGTGAATCTGGCATCGATATTCAACATCAATGTAGAGAGGCTTGTCTGGCATTGATATGTGACATCACAATAGAGAGGTTCGTTTCACATTGATATGTGACATCACAGTAGAGAGGTGAATCTGGCATTGATATTTAACATCACAGTAGATAGGTTCGTCTGACATTGATATGTGACATCACAGTAGAGAGGTGAATCTGGCATTGATATGTGACATCACAGTAGATATGTTCGTTTGACATTGATATGTGACATCACAGTAGAGAGGTGAATCTGGCATTGATATGTGACATCACAGTAGATAGGTTAGTCTGACATTGATATGTGACATCACAGTAGAGAGGTGAATCTGGCATTGATATGTGACATCACAATAGAGAGGTGAATCAGGCATTGATATTTAACATCAATGTAGAGAGACTGGTCTGGCATTGATATGTGACATCACAATAGAGGGGTGAATCAGGCATTGATATTTAACATCAATGTAGAGAGACTGGTCTGGCATTGATATGTGACATCACAATAGAGAGGTGAATCTGGCATCGACATTCAACATCAATGTAGAGAGGCTGGTCTGGCATTGATATGTGTTATCACAATACAGAGGTGAATCTGGCATTGATATGTGACATCAATGTAGATATGCTGGTCTGGCATTGATATTTAACATCACAGTAGAGAGGCTGGTCTGGCATTAATATGTGACATCACAATAGAGAGGTGAATCTGGCATTGATATTTAACATCAATGTAGAGAGGCTGGTCTGGTATTGATATGTGACATCAAAATATAGAGGTGAATCTGGCATTGATATTTAACATCACAGTAGAGAGGTTCGTCTTACATTGATATGTTACATCACAATATAGAGGTGAATCTGGCATCGATATATGACATCACAATATAGAGGTGAATATGGCATTGATATTTAACATCTCAGTAGAGAGGTTCGTCTGACATTGATATGTGACATCACAATAGAGAGGTTCGTTTGACATTGATATGTGACATCACAATAGAGAGGTGAATCTGGCATTGATATTTAACATCAATGTAGAGAGGCTGGTCTGGTATTGATATGTGACATCACAATATAGAGGTGAATCTAGCATTGATATTTAACATCACAGTAGAGAGGCTGGTCTGGCATTAATATGTGACATCACAATAGAGAGGTGAATCTGGCATTGATATTTAACATCAATGTAGAGAGGCTGGTCTGGTATTGATATGTGACATCACAATATAGAGGTGAATCTAGCATTGATATTTAACATCACAGTAGAGAGGCTGGTCTGGCATTAATATGTGACATCACAATAGAGAGGTGAATCTGGCATTGATATTTAACATCAATGTAGAGAGGCTGGTCTGGTATTGATATGTGACATCACAATATAGAGGTGAATCTAGCATTGATATTTAACATCACAGTAGAGAGGTTCGTCTTACATTGATATGTTACATCACAATATAGAGGTGAATCTGGCATCGATATATGACATCACAATATAGAGGTGAATATGGCATTGATATTTAACATCTCAGTAGAGAGGTTCGTCTGACATTGATATGTGACATCACAATAGAGAGGTTCGTTTGACATTGATATATGACATCACAATATAGAGGTGAATCTGGCATTGATATTTAACATCACAGTAGAGAGGCTGGTCTGGCATTGATATGTGACATCACAATAGAGACATTCGATTGACAGTAATATGTGACATCACAATAGAGACGTTCGTTTGACACTGATATGTGACATCACAATAGATACATTAGTCTGACATTGATATGTGACATCACAATAGAGAGGTGAATCTGGCATTGATATTTAACGTCAATGACGAGAGATTCGTCTGACATTGATATGTGACATCACAATAGAGAGGTGAATCTGGCATCGATATTTGACATCAATGTAGATAGGCTGGTCTGGCATTGATATTTAACATCACAGTAGAGAGGCTGGTCTGGCATTAATATGAGACATCACAATAGAGAGGCTGGTCTGGCATTGATATGTGACATGACAATATAGAGGTGAATCTAGCATTGATATTTAACATCACAGTAGAGAGGTTCGTCTGACATTGATATGTGAGATCACAATAGAGAGGTGAATCTGGCATCGATATTCAACATCAATGTAGAGAGGCTGGTCTGGCATTGATTTGTGACATCAGAATATAGAGGTTAAACTGGCATTGATATGAGACATCACAATAGAGAGGTGAATCTGGCATTGATATGTGAGATCACAATAGAGAGGTTCGGTTGACATTGATATGTGACATCACAATAGAGAGGTGAATCTGGCATTGATATTTAACATCAATGTAGATAGGCTGGTCTGGCATTGATATGTGTTATCACAATACAGAGGTGAATCTAGCATTGATATTTAACATCACAGTAGAGAGGTTCGTCTTACATTGATATGTGACATCACATTATAGAGGTGAATCTGGCATTGACAGTTAACATCAATGTAGAGATGCTGGTCTGGCATTGATATATGACATCACAATATAGAGGTGAATCTGGCATCGATATATGACATCACAATATAGAGGTGAATCTAGCATTGATATTTAACATCACAGTAGAGAGGTTCGTTTGACATTGATATGTGACATCACAGTAGAGAGGTGAATCTGGCATTGATATGTGACATCAAAATAGAGAGGTGAATCAGGCATTGATATTTAACATCACAGTAGATAGGTTCGTCTGACACTGATATGTGACATCACAATAGAGAGGTGAATTTGGCATCGACATTCAACATCAATGTAGAGAGGCTGGTCTGGCATTGATATGTGTTATCACAATAGAGAGGTGAATCTGGCATTGATATTTAACGTCAATGATGAGAGGTTCGTCTGACATTGATATGTGACATCACAATAGAGAGGTGAATCTGGCATCGATATTCAACATCAATGTAGAGAGGCTGGTCTGGCATTGATATATGAATTCACAATAGAGAGGTGAATCTGGCATTGATATTTGACAACACAGTAGAGAGGCTGGTCTGGCATTAATATGTGACATAACAATATAGAGGTGAATCTAGCATTGATATTTGACATCACAGTAGAGAGGTTCGTCTTACATTGATATGTTACATCACAATATAGAGGTGAATCTGGCATCGATATATGACATCACAATATAGAGGTGAAAAAGGCATTGATATTTAACATCACAGTAGAGAGGCTGGTCTGGCATTGATATGTGACATCACAAAAGAGACATTCGATTGACACTGATATGTGACATCACAATAGATAAGTTAGTCTGACATTGATATGTGACATCACAATAGAGAGGGGAATCTGGCATTGATATTTAACATCACAGTAGAGAGGTTCGTCTGACATTGATATGTGACATCACAATACAGAGGTGAATCTGGCATCGATATTTGACATCAATGTAGATAGGCTGGTCTGGCATTGATATTTAACATCACAGTAGAGAGGCTGGTCTGGCATTAATATGAGACATCACAATAGAGAGGCTGGTCTGGCATTGATATGTGACATGACAATATAGAGGTGAATCTAGCATTGATATTTAACATCACAGTAGAGAGGTTCGTCTGACATTGATATGTGAGATCACAATAGAGAGGTGAATCTGGCATCGATATTCAACATCAATGTAGAGAGGCTGGTCTGGCATTGATTTGTGACATCAGAATATAGAGGTTAAACTGGCATTGATATGAGACATCACAATAGAGAGGTGAATCTGGCATTGATATGTGAGATCACAATAGAGAGGTTCGGTTGACATTGATATGTGACATCACAATAGAGAGGTGAATCTGGCATTGATATTTAACATCAATGTAGATAGGCTGGTCTGGCATTGATATGTGACATCACAATACAGAGGTGAATCTAGCATTGATATTTAACATCACAGTAGAGAGGTTCGTCTTACATTGATATGTGACATCACAGTAGAGAGGTGAATCTGGCATTGACAGTTAACATCAATGTAGAGATGCTGGTCTGGCATTGATATATGACATCACAATATAGAGGTGAATCTGGCATCGATATATGACATCACAATATAGAGGTGAATCTAGCATTGATATTTAACATCACAGTAGAGAGGTTCGTTTGACATTGATATGTGACATCACAGTAGAGAGGTGAATCTGGCATTGATATGTGACATCAAAATAGAGAGGTGAATCAGGCATTGATACTTAACATCACAGTAGATAGGTTCGTCTGACACTGATATGTGACATCACAATAGAGAGGTGAATTTGGCATCGACATTCAACATCAATGTAGAGAGGCTGATCTGGCATTGATATGTGTTATCACAATAGAGAGGTGAATCTGGCATTGATATTTAACGTCAATGATGAGAGGTTCGTCTGACATTGATATGTGACATCACAATAGAGAGGTGAATCTGGCATCGATATTCAACATCAATGTAGAGAGGCTGGTCTGGCATTGATATATGAATTCACAATAGAGAGGTGAATCTGGCATTGATATTTGACAACACAGTAGAGAGGCTGGTCTGGCATTAATATGTGACATAACAATATAGAGGTGAATCTAGCATTGATATTTGACATCACAGTAGAGAGGTTCGTCTTACATTGATATGTTACATCACAATATAGAGGTGAATCTGGCATCGATATATGACATCACAATATAGAGGTGAAAAAGGCATTGATATTTAACATCACAGTAGAGAGGCTGGTCTGGCATTGATATGTGACATCACAAAAGAGACATTCGATTGACACTGATATGTGACATCACAATAGATAAGTTAGTCTGACATTGATATGTGACATCACAATAGAGAGGGGAATCTGGCATTGATATTTAACATCACAGTAGAGAGGTTCGTCTGACATTGATATGTGACATCACAATACAGAGGTGAATCTGGCATTGATATTTAACATCACAGTAGAGAGGCTGGTCTGGCATTGATATGTGACATCACAAAAGAGACATTCGATTGACACTGATATGTGACACCACAATAGATAAGTTAGTCTGACATTGATATGTGACATCACAATATAGAGGTGAATCAGGCATTGATATTTAACATCACAGTAGAGAGGTTCGTCTGACATTGATATGTGACATCACAATACAGAGGTGAATTTGGCATTGACATGTGACATCACAGTAGCGAGGTGAATCTGGCATTGATATGTGACATCACAATAGAGAGGTAAATCTGGCATTGATATTTAACATCAATGTAGATAGGTTCGTCTGACATTGATATGTGACATCACAATAGAGAGGTGAATTTGGCATTGACATGTGACATCACAGTAGAGAGGTGAATCTGACATTGATATGTGACATCACAATAGAGAGGTTCATCTGGCATTGATATGTGACATCACAATAGAGACGTTCGTTTGACATTGATATGTGACATCACAATAGAGAGGTGAATCTGTCATCGATATTCAACATCAATGTAGAGAGGCTGGTCTGTCATTGATATGTGACATCACAATAGAGAGGTGAATCTGGCATTGATATGTGACATCACAATACAGAGGTGAATCTGGCATTGATATTTAACATCAATGTAGAGAGACTGGTCTGACATTGATATGTGACATCACAATAGAGAGGTTCGTCTGGCATTGATATGTGACTTCACAATGGAGACGGTCGTTTGGCATTGATATGTGACATCACAATAGAGACGTTCGTTTGACATTGATATGTGACATCACAATAGAGAGGTGAATCTGTCATCGATATTCAACATCAATGTAGAGAGGCTGGTCTGTCATTGATATGTGACATCACAATAGAGAGGTGAATCTGGCATTGATATGTGACATCACAATACAGAGGTGAATCTGGCATTGATATTTAACATCAATGTAGAGAGGCTGGTCTGTCATTGATATGTGACATCACAATAGAGAGGTGAATCTGGCATTGATATGTGACATCACAATATAGAGGTGAATCTGGCATTGATATTTAACTTCAATGTAGAGAGGTTCGGCTGACATTGATATGTGACATAACAATAGAGAGGTGAATCTGGCATCGATATTCAACATCAATGTAGAGAGGCTGGTCTGGCATTGATATATGAATTCACAATAGAGAGGCTGGTCTGGCATTAATATGTGACATCACAATAGAGAGGTGAATCTGGCATTGATATTTAACATCAATGTAGAGAGGCTGGTCTGGTATTGATATGTGACATCACAATATAGAGGTGAATCTAGCATTGATATTTAACATCACAGTAGAGAGGTTCGTCTTACATTGATATGTGACATCACATTATAGAGGTGAATCTGGCATTGATATTTAACATCAATGTAGAGAGGCTGGTCTGGCATTGATATATGACATCAGAATATAGAGGTTAAACTGGCATTGATATGAGACATCTCCATAGAGAGGTTAATCTGGCATTGATATGTGACATCACAATAGAGAGGTTCGGTTGACATTGATATGTGACATCACAATAGAGAGGTGAATCTGGCATTGATATTTAACATCAATGTAGATAGGCTGGTCTGACATTGATATGTGACATCACAATAGAGAGGTGAATCTGGCATTGATATTTAACATCAATGTAGATAGGCTGGTCTGGCATTGATATGTGTTATCACAATACAGAGGTGAATCTAGCATTGATATGTGACATTACAATAGAGAGGTTCGGTTGACATTGATATGTGACATCACAATAGAGAGGTGAATCTGGCATTGATATGTGACATCACAGTAGATATGTTCGTTTGACATTGATATGTGACATCACAGTAGAGAGGTGAATCTGGCATTGATATGTGACATCACAATATAGAGGTGAATATGGCATTGATATTTAACATCACAGTAGAGAGGTTCGTCTGGCATTGATATTTGACATCACAGCAGAGAAGCGAGTCTGGCATTGATATGTGACATCACAATATAGAGGTGAATCTGGCATCGATATATGACATCACAATATAGAGGTGAATATGGCATTGATATTTAACATCACAGTAGAGAGGTTCGTCAGACATTGATATGTGACATCACAATAGAGAGGTGAATCTGTCATCGATATTCAACATCAATGTAGAGAGGCTGGTCTGGCACTGATATATGACATCACAATATAGAGGTGAATCTGGCATCGATATTCAACATCAATGTAGAGAGGCTTGTCTGGCATTGATATGTGACATCACAATAGAAAGGTTCGTCTGACATTGATATGTGACATCACAGTAGAGAGGTGAATCTGGCATTGATATGTGACATCACAGTAGATATGTTCGTCTGACATTGATATGTGACATCACAGTAGAGAGGTGAATCTGGCATTGATATGTGACATCACAATAGAGAGGTGAATCAGGCATTGATATTTAACATCAATGTAGAGAGACTGGTCTGGCATTGATATGTGACATCACAATAGAGAGGTGAATCAGGCATTGATATTTAACATCAATGTAGAGAGACTGGTCTGACATTGATATGTGACATCACAGTAGAGAGGTGAATCTGGCATTGATATGTGACATCACAGTAGATAGGTTCGTCTGACATTGATATGTGACATCACAATAGAGAGGTGAATCTGGCATCGACATTCAACATCAATGTAGAGAGGCTGGTCTGGCATTGATATGTGTTATCACAATACAGAGGTGAATCTGGCATTGATATGTGACATTAATGTAGATATGCTGGTCTGGCATTGATATTTAACATCACTGTAGAGAGGTGAATCTGGCATCGATATTTAACATCACAGTAGAGACGCTGGTCTGGCATTGATATGTGACATCACAATATAGAGGTGAATCTAGCATTGATATTTAACATCACAGTAGAGAGGTTCGTCTGACATTGATATGTGACATCACAATAGAGACATTCGATTGACACTAATATGTGACATCACAATAGAGACGTTCGTTTGACACTGATATGTGACATCACAATAGATACATAAGTCTGACATTGATATGTGACATCACAATAGAGAGATGAATCTGGCATTGATATTTAACATATACAAGTAGAGAGGAGAATCTGGCATTGATATGTGACATCAAAATAGAGTGGTGAATCTGGCATTGATATGTGACATCACAATAGAGAGGTGAATCTGGCATTGATACTTAACATCAATGTAGAGAGGCTGGTCTGGCATTGATATGTGACATCACAATAGAGACGTTCGTTTGACGTTGATATGTGACATCACAATAGAGAGGTGAATCTGGCATTGATATTTAACATCAATATAGAGAAGTGAATCTGTCATTGATATGTGACATCACCATAGAGAGGTTAATCTGGCATTGATATGTGACATCACACTAGAGAGGTTCGTCTGACATTGATATATGACATCACAGTAGAGAAGTTCGTCTGGCATTGATATATGACATCACAGTAGAGAGGTTGGTCTGGCATTGATATTTAACATCACAGTAGAGAGGTTCGTCTGACATTGATATGTGACATCACATTAGAGAGGTTCGTCTGACATTGATATATGACATCACAGTAGAGAGGTTCGTGTGGCATTGATATTTAACATCACAGTAGAGAGGTTTGTCTGACATTGATATGTGACATCACAATAGAGAGTTGAATCTGACATAGATATTTAACATCACAGTAGATAGGTACGTCTGACATTGATATATGACATCACAATAGGGACGTGAATCTGGCATTGATATTTAACATCAATGATGAGAGTTTCGTCTGACATTGATATTTGACCTCACAATAGAGAGGCAAATGTGGCATTGATATGTGACATCACAGCAGAGACGCGAATCTGGCATTGATATTTGACTTCACAATAGAGAGGCGAATCTGGCATTGATATTTGACATCACAATAGAGAGGCGAGTCTAGTATTGATATGTGACATCACATCAGAGACACGAATCTTGCATTGATATTTGAAATAAAAGTAGAGAGGAGAAACTGGCATTGACATGTGACATCTCAATAGAGACTCGAATCAGGAATTGTTATTTGACTTCACAATAGAGAGGCAAAACTGGCATTGATATGTGACATCACAATAGAGAGGGGAATCTGTCACATTTATTTAACATCAATGTAGAGAGGCTGATCTGGCATTGATATGTGACATCACATTAGAGAGGGGAATCTGTTATTGATATTTGACATCACAATAGAGAGTCGAATCTGGCATTGATATGTGGCACCACAATAGAGAGGCCAATCTGGCATTGATATTTGACATCACAGCAGAGACGCGAATCTCACATTGATATGTGACATTACAATGGGGAGGTGAATCTGGCATTGATATTTGACATCACAATAGAGAGGCCAATCTGGTATTGATAATTGACATCACAGCAAGGACGTCAGTCTGGTATTAATATGTGACATCACATCAGAGACATGAATCTGGCATTGATTTTTCAAATCACATCAGAGACGCAATCTGGCATTGATATTTGACATCACAACAGAGAGGCAAACCTGGCATTGATATGTGACATCACAATAGAAAGCAGAATCTGGCATTGATATGTGACATCACAATAGAAATGCCAATCTGGTATTGATAATTGACATCACAGCAAGGACGTGAGTCTGGTATTAATATGTGACATCACATCAGAGACACGAATTTGGCATTGATTTTTCAAATCACATCAGAGACGCAATCTGGCATTGATATGTGACTTCACAATGGAGAGGTGAATTTGGCATTGATATGTGACATCACAATACAGAGGTGAGTCTGGCATTGATATTTAAAATAAATGTAGAGAGATTCGTCTGACATTGATATTTGACATCACAGCAGAGACGCGGGTTTGGTATTGATATGTGACATCACATCAGAGATGCGAATCTGGCATTGATATTTGACATCACAGTAGAGAGGTTCGTCTGACATTGATATGTGACATCACAATAGAGAGGTGAATCTGGCATTGATATGTGACATCACAGTAGAGAGGTTCGTCTGACATTGATATTTAACCTCAATGTAGAGAGGCTGGTGTGGCATTGATATGTGACATCACAATAGAGACGTGAATCTGGCATTGATATGTGACATCAATGATGAGAGGTTCGTCTGGCATTGATATGTGACATCACAATAGAGAGGTGAATCTGGCATTGATATTTAACATCACAGTAGAGAGGTTCGTCTGACATTGATATTTGACCTCACAATAGAGAGGTGAATCTGCTATTGATATTTAACATCAATGTAGAGAGGCTGGTCTGGCATTGATATGTGACATCACAATAGAGAGGTGAATCTGTCATTGATATTTAACCTCAATGTAGAGAGGATGGTCTGGCATTGATATGTGACATCACAATAGAGAGATGAATCTGGCATTGATATTTGACTTCACAATAGAGAGTCGAATCTCACATTGATATTTGACATCACAATAGAGAGTCGAATCTGGCATTGAAATGTGACATCACAGCAGAGACGCGAGTCTGGTATTGATATGTGATATTTAACATGAATGTAGAGAGTCAGGTCCGCCATTGATATGTGACATCACAATAGAGAGGTGAATCTGGCATTGATATGTGACATCACAATAGAGAGGCGAATCTGTTATTGATATTTGACATCACAATAGAGAGTCGAATCTGGCATTGATATGTGACATCACAGCAGAGACGCGAGTCTGGCATTGATATGTGATATTTAACATGAATGTAGAGAGGCAGGTCCGGCATTGATATGTGACATCACATTAGAGAGGCGAATCTGGCATTGATAAGTGACATCACATTAGAGAGGTGAATCTGGCATTGATATGTGACATCACATTAGAGAGGCGAATCTGGCATTGATATTTGACTTCACAATAGAGTGTCGAATCTCACATTGATATTTGACATCACAATAGAGAGTCGAATCTGGCATTGATATGTGACATCACAGCAGAGACGCGAGTCTGGTATTGATATGTGACATGACAGCAGAGACGCGAGTCTGGTATTGATATGTGACATGACAGCAGAGAGGCGAATCTCACATTGATATGTGACATTACAATGGAGAGGCGAATCTGGCATTGATATTTGACATCACAATAGAGAGGCCAATCTGGTATTTAAAATTGACATCACAGCAGGGACGTGAGTCTGGTATTAATATGTGACATCACAGCAGAGACATGAATCTGGCATTGAAATTTGACATCACAATAGGCAGGCGAATCTCGCTTTGATATTTGATATCACAATAGAGAGGCAAATCTGGCATTGATATGTGACATCAAAAGAGAGAGGCGAATCTGGCATTGATATTTGACTTAACAATAGAGAAGTTAATCTGGCATTGATATTTGACATCAGAACAGCAGTGAGGCGAATCTGGCATTGATATTTGACATGACAATAGAGAGGTGAATCTGGCATTGATATGTGACATAAAAATAGAGAGGCGAATCTGGCATTGATATTTGGCATCATCATAGTGAGGAGAATCTGGCATTGATATTTCACATCACAGCAGTGAGGCGAATCTGGCATTGGTATTTGAGATCACAATAGAGAGGCGAATCTGGCATTGATATTTGACATCACAGCAGTGAGGCGAATCTGGCATTCCCTGTTTGACATCACAGCAGTGAGGCGAATCTGGCATTGATATTTGAGATGACAATAGAGAGGCAAAACTGGCATTGATATTTGACATCATAATAGACAGGAGAATATGGCATTGATATTTGACATCACAGCAGAGACGAGAGTCCGGTATTGATATTTGACATCACATGAGAGACGCCAATCTGGCATTGATATTTGACATCACAGCAGTGAGGCGAATCTGGCATTCCTATTTGACATCACAGCAGTGAGGCGAATCTGGCATTGATATTTGACATGACAATAGAGAGGCAAAACTGGCATTGATAGTTGACATCATAATAGACAGGAGAATATGGCATTGATATTTGACATCATAATAGAGAGGAAAATCTGGCATTGATATTTGAAAACACAATAGAGAAGCGAATCTCGCTTTGATATGTGACATCACAGTAAAGAGGTGAATGTGGCATTGATATTTGAAATCAGAAGAGAGAGGTGAATCTCGCTTTGATATGTGACATCACAACAGAGAGGCGAATCTGGCATTGATCTTTGACATCACAGCAGTGAGGCGAATCTGGCATTGATCTTTTGGCATCATAATAGAGACGAGTATCTGGCATTGATATGTGACATCACACCAAACAGGCAAATCTCGTATTGATATGTGACATCACGATAGAAAGGCGAATCTGGTATTGATAATTGACATCACAGCAGAGATGCGAGTATGATATTGTTTTATGACATCACAGCTGAGAGAAGAATCTGGCATTGATTTTTGACAACACAATAGAGGGATGAATCTGGCATTGATATTTGACATCACAACAGAGAGGCGAATATGGCATTGATATTTGACATCACAATAGAGAGGTGAATCTGGTATACATATTTGACATTACAATAGAGAGGCGAAACTGGCATTGATATTTGACATCACAATAGAGAAGCGAATCTCGCTTTGATATGTGACATCACAGTAAAGAGGTGAATCTGGCATTGATATTTGACTTAACAATAGAGAGGCGAATCTGGCATTGATATTTGACATCACAACAGAGAGGCGAATATTTCATTGATATTTGACATCACAATAGAGAGGTGAATCTGGTATACATATTTGACATTACAATAGAGAGGTGAATCTGGTATTGATATTTGACTTAACAATAGAGAAGTTAATCTGGCATTGATATTTGACATCAGAACAGAGAGGCGAATCTGGTATTGATATTTGACATGACAATAGAGAGGTGAATCTGGCATTGATATGTGACATGACAATAGAGAGGAGAATCTGGCATTGATTTTTGACATCACAATAGAGAGGCAAAACTGGCATTGATATTTGACATCACATTAGAAACGCGAATCTGGCATTGATATTTGACATCACAGCAGTGAGGCGAATCTGGCATTGATATTTGAGATCACAATAGAGAGGCGAATCTGGCATTGATATTTGACATGACAATAGAGAGGCGAAACTGGCATTGATATTTGACATCACAATAGAGAAGCGAATCTCGCTTTGATATGTGACATCACAGTAAAGAGGTGAATCTGGCATTGATATTTGACATCACAATACACAGGCGAATCTTGCATTGATATTTGACATCACAGCAGTGAGGCGAATCTGGCATTGATATTTGAGATCACAATAGAGAGGCGAATCTGGCATTGATATTTGACATCACAGCAGTGAGGCGAATCTGTCATTGATATTTGACACCACAGCAGTGAGGCGAATCTGGCATTGATATTTGACATGACAATAGAGAGGCGAAACTGGCATTGATATTTGACATCATAATAGAGAGGAGAATCTGGCATTGATATTTGACATGACAATAGAGAGGCGAATCTTGCATTGATATTTGACATCACAGCAGTGAGGCGAATCTGGCATTGATATTTGAGATCACAATAGAGAGGCGAATCTGGCATTGATATTTGGCATCACAGCAGTGATGCGAATCTGTCATTGCTATTTGACACCACAGCAGTGAGGCGAATCTGGCATTGATATTTGACCTGACAATAGAGAGGCGAAACTGGCATTGATATTTGTCATCACAGCAGTGAGGCGAACCTGGCATTGATATTTGACATCACAGCAGTGAGGCGAATCTGGCATTGATATTTGACATAACAATACAGAGGCGGATCTGGCATTGATATTTGACATCACATCAGAGACGCGAATCTGGCATTGAGATTTGGCATCATCATAGTGAGGAGAATCTGGCATTGATATTTGACATCACAGCAGAGACGAGAGTCCGGTATTTATATTTGACATCACATGAGAGACGCCAATCTGGCATTGATATTTGACATCACAGCAGTGAGGCGAATCTGGCATTGATATTTGACATCATAATAGAGAGGAGAATCTGGCATTGATATTTGACATCACAGCAGTGAGGCGAACCTGGCATTGATATTTGACCTGACAATAGAGAAGCGAATCTCGCTTTGATATGTGACATCACAGTAAAGAGGTGAATCTGGCATTGATATTTGACATCACAATAGAGAGGTGAATCTGGCATTGATATTTGACATCACAATAGAGAGGCGAAACTGGCATTGATATTTGTCATCACAGCAGTGAGGCGAATATGGCATTGATATGTGACATCACATCAGAGACGCGAATCTGGCATTGATATTTGACATCACATCAGAGACGCGATTCTGACATTGATATTTGACATCACATCGGAGACGCGAATCTGGCATTGATATTTGACATCACAGCAGAGAGACGAATCTGGCATTGATATTTGACATAACAATACAGAGGCGGATCTGGCATTGATATTTGACATCACATGAGAGACGCGAATCTGGCATCGAAATTTGACATCACAATAGACAGACGAATCTCACACTGATATGTGACATCAAAACAGAGAGGCGAATCTGGCATTGATATTTGACATCACAGCAGTGAGGCGAATCTGTCATTGCTATTTGACACCACAGCAGTGAGGCGAATCTGGCATTGATATTTGACATGACAATAGAGAGGCGAAACTGGCATTGATATTTGACATCACATTAGAGAAGCGAATCTCGCTATGCTATGTGACATCACAGTAAAGAGGTGAATCTGGCATTGATATTTGACTTAACAATAGAGAGGCGAATCTGGCATTGATATTTGACATCACAACAGAGAGGCGAATATTTCATTAATATTTGACATCACAATAGAGAGGTGAATCTGGTATACATATTTGACATTACAATAGAGAGGTGAATCTGGTATTGATATTTGACTTAACAATAGAGAAGTTAATCTGGCATTGATATTTGACATCAGAACAGAGAGGCGAATCTGGCATTGATATTTGACATGACAATAGAGAGGTGAATCTGGCATTGATATGTGACATGACAATAGAGAGGAGAATCTGGCATTGATTTTTGACATCACATTAGAAACGCGAATCTGGCATTGATATTTGACATCACAGCAGTGAGGCGAATCTGGCATTGATATTTGAGATCACAATAGAGAGGCGAATCTGGCATTGATATTTGACATGACAATAGAGAGGCGAAACTGGCATTGATATTTGACATCACAATAGAGAAGCGAATCTCGCTTTGATATGTGACATCACAGTAAAGAGGTGAATCTGGCATTGATATTTGACATCACAATACACAGGCGAATCTTGCATTGATATTTGACATCACAGCAGTGAGGCGAATCTGGCATTGATATTTGAGATCACAATAGAGAGGCGAATCTGGCATTGATATTTGACATCACAGCAGTGAGGCGAATCTGTCATTGATATTTGACACCACAGCAGTGAGGCGAATCTGGCATTGATATTTGACATGACAATAGAGAGGCGAAACTGGCATTGATATTTGACATCATAATAGAGAGGAGAATCTGGCATTGATATTTGACATGACAATAGAGAGGCGAATCTTGCATTGATATTTGACATCACAGCAGTGAGGCGAATCTGGCATTGATATTTGAGATCACAATAGAGAGGCGAATCTGGCATTGATATTTGACATCACAGCAGTGAGGCGAATCTGTCATTGCTATTTGACACCACAGCAGTGAGGCGAATTTGGCATTGATATTTGACCTGACAATAGAGAGGCGAAACTGGCATTGATATTTGTCATCACAGCAGTGAGGCGAACCTGGCATTGATATTTGACATCACAGCAGTGAGGCGAATCTGGCATTGATATTTGACATAACAATACAGAGGCGGATCTGGCATTGATATTTGACATCACATCAGAGACGCGAATCTGGCATTGAGATTTGGCATCATCATAGTGAGGAGAATCTGGCATTGATATTTGACATCACAGCAGAGACGAGAGTCCGGTATTTATATTTGACATCACATGAGAGACGCCAATCTGGCATTGATATTTGACATCACAGCAGTGAGGCGAATCTGGCATTGATATTTGACATGACAATAGAGAGGAGAATCTGGCATTGATATTTGACATCAAAATAGAGAAGCGAATCTCGCTTTGATATGTGACATCACAGTAAAGAGGTGAATCTGGCATTGATATTTGACATCACAATACACAGGCGAATCTTGCATTGATATTTGACATCACAGCAGTGAGGCGAATCTGGCATTGATATTTGAGATCACAATAGAGAGGCGAATCTGGCATTGATATTTGACATCACAGCAGTGAGGCGAATCTGTCATTGATATTTGACACCACAGCAGTGAGGCGAATCTGGCATTGATATTTGACATGACAATAGAGAGGCGAAACTGGCATTGATATTTGACATCATAATAGAGAGGAGAATCTGGCATTGATATTTGACATGACAATAGAGAGGCGAATATTGCATTGATATTTGACATCACAGCAGTGAGGCGAATCTGGCATTGATATTTGAGATCACAATAGAGAGGCGAATCTGGCATTGATATTTGACATCACAGCAGTGAGGCGAATCTGTCATTGCTATTTGACACCACAGCAGTGAGGCGAATCTGGCATTGATATTTGACCTGACAATAGAGAGGCGAAACTGGCATTGATATTTGTCATCACAGCAGTGAGGCGAACCTGGCATTGATATTTGACATCACAGCAGTGAGGCGAATCTGGCATTGATATTTGACATAACAATACAGAGGCGGATCTGGCATTGATATTTGACATCACATCAGAGACGCGAATCTGGCATTGAGATTTGGCATCATCATAGTGAGGAGAATCTGGCATTGATATTTGACATCACAGCAGAGACGAGAGTCCGGTATTTATATTTGACATCACATGAGAGATGCCAATCTGGCATTGATATTTGACATCACAGCAGTGAGGCGAATCTGGCATTGATATTTGACATCATAATAGAGAGGAGAATCTGGCATTGATATTTGACATCACAACAGAGAGGCGAATATTTCATTAATATTTGACATCACAATAGAGAGGTGAATCTGGTATACATATTTGACATTACAATAGAGAGGTGAATCTGGTATTGATATTTGACTTAACAATAGAGAAGTTAATCTGGCATTGATATTTGACATCAGAACAGAGAGGCGAATCTGGCATTGATATTTGACATGACAATAGAGAGGTGAATCTGGCATTGATATGTGACATGACAATAGAGAGGAGAATCTGGCATTGATTTTTGACATCACATTAGAAACGCGAATCTGGCATTGATATTTGACATCACAGCAGTGAGGCGAATCTGGCATTGATATTTGAGATCACAATAGAGAGGCGAATCTGGCATTGATATTTGACATGACAATAGAGAGGCGAAACTGGCATTGATATTTGACATCACAATAGAGAAGCGAATCTCGCTTTGATATGTGACATCACAGTAAAGAGGTGAATCTGGCATTGATATTTGACATCACAATACACAGGCGAATCTTGCATTGATATTTGACATCACAGCAGTGAGGCGAATCTGGCATTGATATTTGAGATCACAATAGAGAGGCGAATCTGGCATTGATATTTGACATCACAGCAGTGAGGCGAATCTGTCATTGATATTTGACACCACAGCAGTGAGGCGAATCTGGCATTGATATTTGACATGACAATAGAGAGGCGAAACTGGCATTGATATTTGACATCATAATAGAGAGGAGAATCTGGCATTGATATTTGACATGACAATAGAGAGGCGAATCTTGCATTGATATTTGACATCACAGCAGTGAGGCGAATCTGGCATTGATATTTGAGATCACAATAGAGAGGCGAATCTGGCATTGATATTTGACATCACAGCAGTGAGGCGAATCTGTCATTGCTATTTGACACCACAGCAGTGAGGCGAATCTGGCATTGATATTTGACCTGACAATAGAGAGGCGAAACTGGCATTGATATTTGTCATCACAGCAGTGAGGCGAACCTGGCATTGATATTTGACATCACAGCAGTGAGGCGAATCTGGCATTGATATTTGACATAACAATACAGAGGCGGATCTGGCATTGATATTTGACATCACATCAGAGACGCGAATCTGGCATTGAGATTTGGCATCATCATAGTGAGGAGAATCTGGCATTGATATTTGACATCACAGCAGAGACGAGAGTCCGGTATTTATATTTGACATCACATGAGAGACGCCAATCTGGCATTGATATTTGACATCACAGCAGTGAGGCGAATCTGGCATTGATATTTGACATCATAATAGAGAGGAGAATCTGGCATTGATATTTGACATCACAATAGAGAAGCGAATCTCGCTTTGATATGTGACATCACAGTAAAGAGGTGAATCTGGCATTGATATTTGACATCACAATACACAGGCGAATCTTGCATTGATATTTGACATCACAGCAGTGAGGCGAATCTGGCATTGATATTTGAGATCACAATAGAGAGGCGAATCTGGCATTGATATTTGACATCACAGCAGTGAGGCGAATCTGTCATTGATATTTGACACCACAGCAGTGAGGCGAATCTGGCATTGATATTTGACATGACAATAGAGAGGCGAAACTGGCATTGATATTTGACATCATAATAGAGAGGAGAATCTGGCATTGATATTTGACATGACAATAGAGAGGCGAATCTTGCATTGATATTTGACATCACAGCAGTGAGGCGAATCTGGCATTGATATTTGAGATCACAATAGAGAGGCGAATCTGGCATTGATATTTGACATCACAGCAGTGAGGCGAATCTGTCATTGCTATTTGACACCACAGCAGTGAGGCGAATCTGGCATTGATATTTGACCTGACAATAGAGAGGCGAAACTGGCATTGATATTTGTCATCACAGCAGTGAGGCGAACCTGGCATTGATATTTGACATCACAGCAGTGAGGCGAATCTGGCATTGATATTTGACATAACAATACAGAGGCGGATCTGGCATTGATATTTGACATCACATCAGAGACGCGAATCTGGCATTGAGATTTGGCATCATCATAGTGAGGAGAATCTGGCATTGATATTTGACATCACAGCAGAGACGAGAGTCCGGTATTTATATTTGACATCACATGAGAGACGCCAATCTGGCATTGATATTTGACATCACAGCAGTGAGGCGAATCTGGCATTGATATTTGACATCATAATAGAGAGGAGAATCTGGCATTGATATTTGACATCACAATAGAGAAGCGAATCTCGCTTTGATAGGTGACATCACAGTAAAGAGGTGAATCTGGCATTGATATTTGACATCACAATAGAGAGGCGAATCTGGCATTGATATTTGACATCACAGCAGTGAGGCGAACCTGGCATTGATATTTGTCATCACAGCAGTGAGGCGAATCTGGCATTGATATGTGACATCACATCAGAGACGCGAATCTGGCATTGATATTTGACATCACATCAGAGACGCGATTCTGACATTGATATTTGACATCACATCGGAGACGCGAATCTGGCATTGATATTTGACATCACAGCAGAGAGACGAATCTGGCATTGATATTTGACATAACAATACAGAGGCGGATCTGGCATTGATATTTGACATCACATGAGAGACGCGAATCTGGCATCGAAATTTGACATCACAATAGACAGACGAATCTCACACTGATATGTGACATCAAAACAGAGAGGCGAATCTGGCATTGATATTTGACATCACAGCAGTGAGGCGAATCTGTCATTGCTATTTGACACCACAGCAGTGAGGCGAATCTGGCATTGATATTTGACATGACAATAGAGAGGCGAAACTGGCATTGATATTTGACATCATAATAGAGAGGAGAATCTGGCATTGATATTTGACATCACATTAGAGAAGCGAATCTCGCTATGCTATGTGACATCACAGTAAAGAGGTGAATCTGGCATTGATATTTGACTTAACAATAGAGAGGCGAATCTGGCATTGATATTTGACATCACAACAGAGAGGCGAATATTTCATTAATATTTGACATCACAATAGAGAGGTGAATCTGGTATTGATATTTGACATTACAATAGAGAGGTGAATCTGGTATACATATTTGACATTACAATAGAGAGGTGAATCTGGTATTGATATTTGACTTAACAATAGAGAAGTTAATCTGGCATTGATATTTGACATCAGAACAGAGAGGCGAATCTGGCATTGATATTTGACATGACAATAGAGAGGTGAATCTGGCATTGATATGTGACATGACAATAGAGAGGAGAATCTGGCATTGATTTTTGACATCACATTAGAAACGCGAATCTGGCATTGATATTTGACATCACAGCAGTGAGGCGAATCTGGCATTGATATTTGAGATCACAATAGAGAGGCGAATCTGGCATTGATATTTGACATCACAATAGAGAGGTGAATCTGGTATACATATTTGACATTACAATAGAGAGGTGAATCTGGTATTGATATTTGACTTAACAATAGAGAAGTTAATCTGGCATTGATATTTGACATCAGAACAGAGAGGCGAATCTGGCATTGATATTTGACATGACAATAGAGAGGTGAATCTGGCATTGATATGTGACATGACAATAGAGAGGAGAATCTGGCATTGATTTTTGACATCACATTAGAAACGCGAATCTGGCATTGATATTTGACATCACAGCAGTGAGGCGAATCTGGCATTGATATTTGAGATCACAATAGAGAGGCGAATCTGGCATTGATATTTGACATGACAATAGAGAGGCGAAACTGGCATTGATATTTGACATCACAATAGAGAAGCGAATCTCGCTTTGATATGTGACATCACAGTAAAGAGGTGAATCTGGCATTGATATTTGACATCACAATACACAGGCGAATCTTGCATTGATATTTGACATCACAGCAGTGAGGCGAATCTGGCATTGATATTTGAGATCACAATAGAGAGGCGAATCTGGCATTGATATTTGACATCACAGCAGTGAGGCGAATCTGTCATTGATATTTGACACCACAGCAGTGAGGCGAATCTGGCATTGATATTTGACATGACAATAGAGAGGCGAAACTGGCATTGATATTTGACATCATAATAGAGAGGAGAATCTGGCATTGATATTTGACATGACAATAGAGAGGCGAATCTTGCATTGATATTTGACATCACAGCAGTGAGGCGAATCTGGCATTGATATTTGAGATCACAATAGAGAGGCGAATCTGGCATTGATATTTGACATCACAGCAGTGAGGCGAATCTGTCATTGCTATTTGACACCACAGCAGTGAGGCGAATCTGGCATTGATATTTGACCTGACAATAGAGAGGCGAAACTGGCATTGATATTTGTCATCACAGCAGTGAGGCGAACCTGGCATTGATATTTGACATCACAGCAGTGAGGCGAATCTGGCATTGATATTTGACTTAACAATTGAGAAGTAACTCTGGCATTCATATGTGACATCACATCGGAGACGCGAATCTGGCATTGATATTTGACATCACAACAGAGAGACGAATCTGGCATTGATATTTGACATAACAATACAGAGGAGAATCTGGCATTGATATTTGACATCACATCAGAGACGCGAATCTGGCATTGAGATTTGGCATCATCATAGTGAGGAGACAATAGAGAGGCGAATCTGGCATTGATATTTGACATCACAGCAGTGAGGCGAACCTGGCATTGATATTTGACCTGACAATAGAGAGGCGAAACTGGCATTGATATTTGTCATCACAGCAGTGAGGCGAATCTGGCATTGATATGTGACATCACATCAGAGACGCGAATCTGGCATTGATATTTGACATCACATCAGAGACGCGAATCTGGCATTGATATTTGACATCACATCGGAGACGCGAATCTGGCATTGATATTTGACATCACAGCAGAGAGACGAATCTGGCATTGATATTTGACATAACAATACAGAGGCGGATCTGGCATTGATATTTGACATCACAATAGACAGACGAATCTCACACTGATATGTGACATCAAAACAGAGAGGCGAATCTGGCATTGATATTTGACTTAACAATAGAGAAGTTAATCTGGCATTGATATTTGACATCAGAACAGAGTGGCGAATCTGGTATTGATATTTGACATCTCAATTGAGAGGAGAATCTGGTATTGATATTTGACATAACAATAGAGAGGTGAATCTGGCATTGATATGTGACATAACAATAGAGAGGCGAATCTGGCATTAATATTTGGCATCATCATAGTGAGGAGAATCTGGCATTGATATTTGACATCACAATAGAGAGGCAAAACTGGCATTGATATTTGACATCACATTAGAAACGCGAATCTGGCATTGATTTTTGACATCACAGCAGTGAGGCGAATCTGGCATTGGTATTTGAGATCACAATAGAGAGGCGAATCTGGCATTGATATTTGACATCACAGCAGTGAGGCGAATCTGGCATTCCTATTTGACATCACAGCAGTGAGGCGAATCTGGCATTGATATTTGACATGACAATAGAGAGGCAAAACTGGCATTGATATTTGACATCACAGCAGAGACGAGAGTCCGGTATTGATATTTGACATCACATGAGAGACGCCAATCTGGCATTGATATTTGACATCACAGCAGTGAGGCGAATCTGGCATTGATCTTTTGGCATCATAATAGAGACGAGTATCTGGCATTGATATGTGACATCACAACAAACAGGCAAATCTCGTATTGATATGTGACATCACGATAGAAAGGCGAATCTGGTATTGATAATTGACATCACAGCAGAGATGCGAGTATGATATTGATTTATGACATCACAGCTGAGAGAAGAATCTGGCATTGATTTTTGACAAAACAATAGAGGGATGAATCTGGCATTGATATTTGACTTAACAACAGAGAGGTTAATCTGGCATTGATGTTTGACATCACAACAGAGAGGCGAATCTGGCATTGATATTTGACATCACAACAGAGAGGCGAATATGGCATTGATATTTGACATCACAATAGAGAGGTGAATCTGGTATACATATTTGACATTACAATAGAGAGTTGATTCTGGCATTGATATTTAACTTAACAACATAGAGGTGAATTTGACATTGATATTTGACTTCACAATAGAGAGGTGAATCTGGCATTGATATTTGACATCACAACACAGAGGCGAATACGGTATTGATATTTTACATCACAATAGTGAGTTTAATCTGGCATTGATATTTGACTTAACAATAGAGAGATGAATCTGGCATTGATGTTTAACATCACAGCAGAGAGGCGAGTCCGGTATTGATATTTGACATCACATGAGAGACGCCAATCTGGCATTGATATTTGACATCACAGCAGTGAGGCGAATCTGGCATTGATATTTGACATCATAATAGAGAGGATAATCTGGCATTGATATTTGACATCACAATAGAGAAGCGAATCTCGCTTTGATATGTGACATCACAGTAAAGAGGTGAATGTGGCATTGATATTTGAAATCAGAAGAGAGAGGCGAATCTCGCTTTGATATGTGACATCACAACAGAGAGGCGAATCTGGCATTGATATTTGACATCACAGCAGTGAGGCGAATCTGGCATTGATCTTTTGGCATCATAATAGAGACGAGTATCTGGCATTGATATGTGACATCACAACAAACAGGCAAATCTCGTATTGATATGTGACATCACGATAGAAAGGCGAATCTGGTATTGATAATTGACATCACAGCAGAGATGCGAGTATGATATTGATTTATGACATCACAGCTGAGAGAAGAATCTGGCATTGATTTTTGACAAAACAATAGAGGGATGAATCTGGCATTGATATTTGACTTAACAACAGAGAGGTTAATCTGGCATTGATATTTGACATCACAACAGAGAGGCGAATCTGGCATTGATATTTGACATCACAACAGAGAGGCGAATATGGCATTGATATTTGACATCACAATAGAGAGGTGAATCTGGTATACATATTTGACATTACAATAGAGAGGTTCATCTGACATTGATATGTGACATCACAGTAGAGAGGTTCGTCTGACATTGATATTTAAGCTCAAGGTAGAGAGGCTGGTCTGGCATTGATATGTCACATGACAATAGAGAGTCGAATCTGACATTGATATGTGACATCACAGTAGAGAGGCTGCTCTGGCATTGATATGTGACATCACAATAGAGAGATGAACCTGGCATTGATATTTAACATCACAGTATAGAGGTTCGTCTGACATTGATATGTGACATCACAGTAGAGAGGGTCGTCTGACATTGATATTTAACATCAATGTAGAGAGGCTGGTCTGGCATTGATATGTGACATCACAATAGAGAGGTGAACCTGGCATTGATATTTAACATCACAGTAGAGAGGTTCGTCTGACATTGATATGTGACATCACAATAGAGACTTGAATCTGGCATTGATATTTAACATCACAGTAGAGAGGTTTGTCAGACATTGATATTTGACCTCACAATAGAGAGGCGAATGTGGCATTGATATTTGACATCACAGCAGAGACGCGGGTTTGGTATTAATATGTGACATCACATCAGAGATGCGAATATGACATTGATATTTAACCTCAATGTAGAGAGTCGGGTCTGGCATTGATATGTGGCATCACAATAGAGAAGTGAATCTGGCATTGATATTTAACATCACAGTAGAGAGGTTCGTCTGACATTGATATGTGACATCGCATTAGAGAGGTTCGTCTGACATTGATATTTAACATCAATGTAGAGAGGCTGGTCTGGGATTGATATGTGACATCATAATAGAGAGGTGAATCTGGCATTGATATTTAACATCAATGTAGAGTGGCTGGTCTGGGATTGATATGTGACATCATAATAGAGAGGTGAAACTGGCATTGATATTTAACATCACAATAGAGAGGTTCGTCTGACATTGATATTTGACCTCACAATAGAGAGGTGAATCTGGCATTGATATTTAACATCAATGTAGAGTGGCGAGTCAGGCATTGATATTTGACCTCACAATAGAGAGGCAAATGTGGCATTGATATTTAACATCACAGCAGAGACGCCGGTTTGGTATTGATATGTGACATCACAGCGGAGACGCGAATCTGGCATTGATATGTGACATCAAATCAGAGAGGTGAATCTGGCATTGATATTTGACATTACAGTAGAGACGCGAGTCTGGTATTGATATGTGACATCACATCAGAGACCCGAAACTTGCATTGATATTTGACATAACAGCAGAGACGCGAGTCTGGTATTGATATTTGACATCACAATAGAGAGGCGAGTCTGGTATTGATATGTGACATCACATCAGAGACACGAATCTTGCATTGATATTTGACATGAAAGTAGAGAGGAGAAACTGGCATTGATTTGTGACATCACAATAGAGACTCGAATCAGGAATTGTTATTTGACTTCACAATAGAGAGGCGAATCTGGTGCTGATATTTCACATCACAACAGAGAGGCGAATTTCGCATTCGTATTTGATATCAGAAAAGAGAGGCGAATCTCGCATTGCTATGTGACATCACAATAGAGAGGTGAATCTGGCATTGATATGTAACATCACAATAGAGAGGGGAATCTGGCACATTCATTTAACATCAATGTAGAGAGGCTGATCCGGCATTGATATGTGACATCACAATTTAGAGGCGAATCTGTAATTGACATGTGACATCACAATAGAGACGCGAATCTGGCATTGATATTTGACATCACAATAGAGAGTCGAATCTGGCATTGATATGTGACACCACAATAGAGAGGCGAATGTGGCATTGATATGTGACATCACATCAGAGACGCGAGTCTGGTATTGATATGTGACATCACAGCAGAGAGGCGAGTCTGGGATTGACATTTGACATCACAGCAGAGACGCGAGTCTGGTATTGATGTGTGACATCACAGCAGAGACATGAATCTGGCATTGATTTTTCAAATCACATCAGAGACGCAATCTGGCATTGATATTTGACATCACAACAGAGATGCGAATCTGGCATTGATATGTGACATCACAATAGAAAGCAGAATCTGGCATTGATATGTGACATCACAATAGAAAGCAGAATCTGGCATTGATATTTGACATCACAATAGAAATGCCAATCTGGTATTGATAATTGACATCACCGCAAAGACGTGAGTCTGGTATTGATATGTGACATCACATCAGAGACACGAATTTGGCATTGATTTTTCAAATCACATCAGAGACGCAATCTGGCATTGATATTTGACATCACAATGGAGAGGCGAATCGGGCATTGATATGTGATATCACAATAGAGAGGCGAATCTGGCATTGATATATGACTTCACAATGGAGAAGCGAATCTGGCATTGATATTTGACATCACAACAGAGAGGCGAATCTGGCATTGATATGTGACATCACAATAGAGAGGCGAATCTGGCATTGATATGTGACATCACAATGGAGAGGCGAATCTGGCATTGATATGTGACATCACAATAGAGAGGTGAATCTGGCATTGATATGTGACATCACAACAGAGAGGCGAATCACACATTGATATGTGACATCTGAAGAGATTTATTCTAAAGACACTTCTTCAGCTAAGAGTCTAAGACTGAAGAGATACACACACTGCAAATCTTTACTTCCAAGGGGGGTCACAGAACGCTCACATCAGAGTGGGGGCCCTGTGATCAACGCTCTGTTACCGCTCTGGTCTTTATTTATATACAAAAGTAATACAACAGTGAATATGTCTATTCATAGGCAGAGGAATGTTAGTGCGTAGGGAGTGAAGATAAGAGAGGTTCAGGTGTATGTGTGTGTGTTGTGAGATTCAGAAGGACGCGGTCCCTCTTCTTGTTAGGGAGCGCAGATAAAAGTGTCCAGCTCTCCTCTTGCTGCTTGTTCAGCTATTATCGCTGTGAGAAAGAATTTATAAAACAGAAACAGGTCTTGTAGTGGACAACAGTCTAAGTCATCAAAAGGTCATCATACAGTATTCTATCATATGTAGACTTATATCATTAAAAGCTTATACTGACTGCTGAGTACAATTTTCTTTTGACAACATCACAATAGAGAGGGGAATCACGCATTTATATTTGACATCACAACAGAGAGGCGAATCTGGCATTGATATTTGACATCACAGCAGAGATGCGAGTCTGACATTGATATTTGACATCACAGCAGAGAGACGAATCTGGCATTGATATGTGACATCACAATAGAGAGGCGAATCTGGCATTGATATTTGACACCACAACAGAGAGGCGAGTCTGTCATTGATATGTGACATCACAATAGAGAGGGGAATCTGGCACATTTATTTCACATCAATGTAGAGAGGCTGATCTGGCATTGATATGTGACATCACAATAGAAACGCGAATCTGGCACATTTATTTCACATCAATGTAGAGAGGATGATCTGGCATTGATATGTGACATCACAATAGAAACGCGAATCTGGCATTGATATTTTACTTCACAATAGAGATTCGAATCTCGCATTGATATTTGACATCACAATAGAGAGTCGAATCTGGCATTAATATGTGACATCACAGGAGAGACGCGAGTCTGGTATTGATATGTGACATCACAGCAGAGACGCGAGTCTGGTATTGATATGTGACATCACAGCAAAGACGCGAGTCTGGTATTGATATGTGACATCACAGCAGAGACGCGAGTCTGGTATAGATATGTGACATAACATCACAGAAAAGAATCTGGGATTGATATGTGACATCACAGCAGAGAGGCGAATCTGGTATTGATATTTGACATCACAGCAGAGACGCGTGTCTGGTATTGATGTGTGACATCACAGCAGAGAGGCGAATCTGGCATTGATATTTGACATCACAATAGAGAGGCCAATCTGGTATGGATAATTGACATCATAGCAAGGACGTGAGGCTGGTATTGATATGTGACATCACATCAGAGACATGAATCTGGCATTGATTTTTCAAATCACATCAGAGACGCAATCTGGCATTGATATTTGACATCACAACAGAGAGGCGAATCTGGCATTGATATGTGACATCACAATAGAAAGCAGAATCTGGCATTGATATGTGACATCACAATAGAGAGGCGAATCTGGCATTGATATGTGACATCACAATAGAGAGGCGAATCTGGCATTGATATGTGACATCACAATAGAGAGGCGAATTTGGCATTGATATGTGACTTCACAATGGAGAGGCGAATCTGGCATTTATATTTGACATCACAATAGAGAGGTGAATCTGGCATTGATATGTGACATCACAGCAGAGGCGAATCACACATTGATATGTGACATCTGAAGAGATTTATTCTAAAGACACTTCTTCAGCTAAGAGTCTAAGACTGAAGAGATACACACACTGCAAATCTTTACTTGCAAGGGCGGTCACAGAACGCTCACATCAGAGTGGGGGCCCTATGATCAGCGCTCTGTTACCGCTCTGGTCTTTATTTATATACAAAAGTAATACAACAGTGAATACGTCTATTCATAGGCAGAGGAGTGTTAGTGCGTAGGGAGTGAAGAGAAGAGTGGTTCAGGTGTATGTGTGTGTTTTGTGAGTTTCAGAAGGACGCGGCCCCTCTTCTTGTTAGGGAGCGCAGATAAAACTGTCCAGCTCTCCTCTTACTGCTTGTTCAGCTATTATCACTGTGAGAAAGAATTTATAAAACAGAAACAGGTCTTGTAGTGGACAACAGTCTAAGTCATCAAAAGGTCATCATACAGTATTCTATCATATGTAGACTTATTTTATTAAAAGCTTATACTGACTGCTAAGTACAATTTTCTTTTGACATTCCCTCCTGTTGTCACATATAACTTTTAAGTGAGATATCAGTATGTAACATCTTGTTGTACATTTTCTGTCACATCATCATTAATCACACAAAGTCTTCATGTTCCAACAGGTCGGGGTCATCATCATCCTCATTTGTCACGGCTATGTATGCAGCAACAGTGGAAACAATTGTGCGGTTAATCATGAGTTTTAGACATGGCAGGATACATGTTACAAAAACACAAAATAAAAGTAAAAATACTCCAACTCCGATGAGTAGTCTTTTTAGCACCTGTAGACAGGAGCCAGAGGAAATCCAAGAAAACCAGTCACCTGTATTACTTACATAGTCCTGATTTTGGGCTTGCTGGATCTGTTTCAAGGCGTTCAGGGCATCAGTCATGTTTGATGAGTGTACATTGTCTGGTATGTAAGTGCAGCAGGTGTTGTTGAAGAGGACGCAAAGTCCCCCTTTCTCTGCTAGTATCATCTTCAGAGCTACTCGATGTTGCATCACTGCGATCCGTAATGCATTGATTTCCTGGTTCTGCTGTTCGTTGGTTTTGCACGAAGCGTTCAGGAAAAGTCCAAAACGGTAGTCCAGAGTTTCAATCCTCAGCATGTTTTTTCCAGTTCCCACCCAGGGGAACAATGTGTGGAGTACTTTCTGTCCGGTGGTCCACAGTTTGAATTCCTTGGGTACGTCGCTTCCCCATATTGGGTCATGTGGTTGAATTTCAGGAGGCGTTGATCTTCTTTTCCGGCGTACTGTAGACGTGGTGTTTACTGCGGTCATTCTGAAAGTGTGGTCTGACAGGAATATAGGAGCACATGTTACTGTCCAACCTGGGGGCAGTATGAAATATGCCCATTGTCCACATAGCCAGGCCATTCCTTGCACCCAGTATGTGCCATTAGATGGTCCAGTCGTGTTCACAGGGGCACCTTCTCCCCCTCCGGCGGTCCGGTTGCAGTTAGTGGTGTTTCCAAGCGGCCTGCTACCTTTGTTTTGTTTGTAGCACATGGAGTGGTTCTTCCCTGGAGTTTGGTCCAAGAACACTGGGAAATGGATGGATGTATTCCGGTTTGTCACATTGAAGTTGATCCAGAAAAGTTGATCACATGTACCTTTATCAAGTCCAACATCTTCAGTGGTGATTTTCTTGTGTTGTAACCCTCCTTGAAGGTTGACGTGAAGAGTGTAAAAGGTAGATGGGTTTGTCTCTTCGAGGATGATTTGGCTGTGTTGGAATCCAATGCCAGCGAAGCTAGCGGCACACTTGGCTTGCGTGTTGTTCATGTATTTGCCATATAGTGTAGGGTGTGTCGACGTGCTGGGCATATAAGAACAGACATAACAGTCTGTATTTTCCGATTCTGCCCTGGTCCTGTCGTGGATGTAGCGGTACCAGGCATTGTTCATCCAAGGGTGTATGTGGTCTTGCGTCATGTCTCTTAGGTGGGAGTTGTCGTCCGTCCATCTTTTCTGTCTGCCTTGTGGTTCAGCTGTTGTTGGCATCAGCTGGGGTCCTGTAAGGGTGAGCGTCGTAGTCAAGGTAACCAAGAGGGTCCACCTTCCCATGGTTGCACACAGGTCCGTCACACCCTATCACTTGGCTGCCCTGGAGTTGATCAGCTGGAGGTTGAAGTGCAAGCAATTCCCTACGGGCACCCAATCAACACTTCCCCCTCACCACTGAAACAACCAAGTGAGGGTGAAACTTTCCTAGTTGATTTCTGTGGAGGAAGTGGAATCCTCTGGGACCTCAACCTTTTTGCAGTGGCTCTGATGTATCCAGGAGGGTCTCTCCGCTATTTTGCAGGCAGTTGGAGTGGTCAGAAGCACTTGGTATGGACCCTCCCACCGTGGCGAGCTCCAATTTTCTTCTTTGGAGTACTCGGACAAGGATCCAATCACCTGGCTTCAACCTGCAAGAAATAGGTGAAAAAGAGTCTTGCGGCAGTTTATTGCTCAAAACAACTTCTCTGTTTGTCAACAATTGAGTCATCCAATCTGCCAGAGTGGTTTCATGGATTGATTTATCTAGTGGCTCGCTAATAACTGGCAATGGAAAAGGTCGCCCATGTATGATTTCAAATGGGGACAGTTTGTTATGTCCTTGTGTTATTCTCATCCACATTTTGACTAGGCCTACACATTCTGGCCATGGCCTGCCAGTTTCTTCCATTGTTTTGCTGAGCCTCTGTTTTATAGTGCCATTTGTTCTCTCCACTAATCCTGCACTCTGTGGATGGTAGGCACAATGGTGTTTTAAACTGAAACCTAGTGCTTCAGATACTTTGCTGATCACGTCATTTACAAAATGGGTTCCATTATCTGATCTTATCAGAGCAGGAATACCATATGTTGGAATGAAATGGTTGCATAGACACTTTGCAACTGAGATTGCATCTGCTATTTTCACTGGGTAGATTTCTGGCCATTTTGAGAAAACATCTATGATTACTAGAGAGTATTTTGAGCCCTGACACTCATTCAATTCAATGAAGTCCATATGAATTGTATGAAATGGGTGAGGTGGTGTAGGAAAATGTCCTCTTTTTGGCCTTAAGTTACCTTGGGTATTGTGTTTTTGGCAGGTCATACATGTTCTCACATATTCTTTTGCTGAAGTTTCAACATTTATGGTGTAAAATTGTTGGTTTATTATGAGGACCATTCCTCCCCTTGAAACATGGCTTAAGCCATGGCTCACTAGAGCGGCTGTTTTGTGCAATGATTTGGGAAGAATGGGTTTTCCTGCTACTTTCATTATGTCATCAGTGTCTAGTGCTGCTCCGTGTTTTAGCCGTTGTTTTTGTTCTTTTGGTGGTGCTGCTTTTTGTTCATCCTGCAGTACAGATAGTGCAATGGCGTGATGTTCATGAGTTGTTAACAAGACTGTGGTTGATATAGCTGCTGCTTTTGCAGCTTTGTCAGCAAAATTGTTCCCCTTTGTAATTTCAGAGTCATCCTTCTGGTGTGCTGCACATTTGCAAATTGCTAGATGTCGTGGCAGCTGTACTGTCTTTAACAGTTGCTTCAGCAGATCTGCATGCTGAACTGGGTTTCCAGAGGAGGTCACCATCCCTCTGTTATCCCATATTTTTGCAAAGTGGTGAACTGCTGCAAATACATACTGGCTGTCTGTGTGGATGTTAATGTCCTGTCCTTCATGTATTTCACATGCTCTGATTACTGCAGTCAGTTCTGCACTCTGAGCCGAATGTGTGTGTGGCAAAGCTCTTGCTTCCACTATAGTGTCTGTTGTGCTTACTGAATATCCTACACAATTACGCCCTAGTGCATTTTTTGATGCTGAACCATCAACAAAGATGTCAGTGAAACCGTCTTGTGGTGTACTGTAAATGTCAGCACGTGGTTTAGTTTCCTCTTCTAAATTTTCCACGCAGCAATGTGCTTTTCCCTCCATGGGTGTTGGCAGCAATGTGCTAGGATTTAAAGGTCCACATCTCACTATGTTGATGTGGGACTGTGAAAGCAGTATGCCAACATAGGAGAGTTGTCTCGCGTGTGTTAAAAAAGGCAAATGTGCTTGTAGCAGTATAGAAGTTACTGCATGAGGTACTCTAACAGTCAGAGTGTGTCCTAAAACTATGTCGGCAGATTTTTGCACTGCCTCTGCAGCTGCTGCACATGCTTGTACACAGGTGGGCATTCCTGAGGCCACTGAATCGAGTTTGCTTGTATAGAAAGCTAGTGGCCTTTGTTTTTCTCCAAATGATTGTGTCAATACTGCTTTCATGTGTCCCTGTGTTCCGTCTACATTTAAGTAGAATGGTTTGTCATAATCTGGTAATGCAAGCACAACGTTAGTTTGGAGCATGAGTTTTAGTTTAGTAAATGCTCCTTCTGCTTCTGGTGTCCACTGTATTTTATCTTTTAAAGCAAGATCTTTTCCATAGATTAGGTTTTGCAGTGGTTGTACCCATACCGCATATTCTGGAATCCACGCCCTGCAGAAGTTGCACAACCCGAGAAAACTCATCATCTGTTGTTTAGTTTGTGGCTGTGGTGCATTTTGTATAGCCTCTTTTCTTTTGTTTAGTAGTTTTTTCCCTGCACCTGAGAGGGTGTGCGCTAAGTATGTTACCTCAGGTCTCCATAATTGGAGTTTATTCAGAGACACTTTGTGGCCTTGCTCAGCCAAGTGACGTAACACAGCCATAGTATTTTGTTTACACCCTTCCTCTGTGTGGCCAGTCACTAAAATGTCATCTACGTAAAGTAGAAACTGTCCTCCTGCTGGCAGGAGGCAGGATGTCATTGATTTCTTTAAAGCTTCAGCATAGAGAGTGGGGCTGTTTTGAAATCCCTGAGGTAACCTAGTATAGGTGTATCTCTGTCCCTCAAATGTGAATCCAAACAGGTGTCGTGCATCTGGGTGTAAAGGTACTGAGAAAAAAGCGTTAAATCTATCACTGAGAACCATTGTTCTTTTGGGGTGACTTGATTCAGTATAGTGTGAGGATTTGCTACTACTGGTGGTATCATTTCAGTAATTTCATTTATTGCTCGCAGATCATGTACCAAACGATACTTTCCAGTATCAGCTTTCTTTACTCCAATCTTCATTGGAGTATTGCAGGTAGCAGAATTAGTTTTTATTAAAATTCCTGCTTTCTCCATATCCTTTATGACTGGCTTAATCCCTTCCATCACTTCCTTAGATAAAGGATATTGTGGTTTAATGGGCCTGTGGGATGAAATAGTCTGTACTGTTACTGAGTCTGCATTTTTTATTAATCCCACATCAGTTGGTCCATTCGACCACAATGTTGATGGTAGGTTTTTAAGTGCTGGTTCCTCCTCCAGCGAAAAGATTTCTCATTCCTGTGTGCTGTCATGCAGATGGGCGTTGGGTGTAGTTCTTATCACCCAGCCAAGTGTGTATGTCATGCACCCTGTTATTTTACCCTGTGCCCAACCCTCTTCCTCTGTAGGTGTATATTTATCATTTTCTACCTTTTGCAGGATGTTGCCTAATTGATACCATTGTGTACCTGCTGTTTTTGCAACTGACACATGGGGTTTTGTGATCCTATTCAGTTTTCTTACTGGGTCTGATTGGATCACTGAGCACACTGCATTTCCTCTTTTTGTGACATATAAATGTTGCAAAGTCAGATATGGGCTTTTTAGGCTGTGCACCTGTTTATCATACAGAGGGTCTGGGACTGGGGTTTGTTTATAGCGCAGAGTGTTGTGATACTCAGTTGGCTTCATTTTTTCGGCACTTGAGGGGAGATGTTTTTCAGCTGCTTCTTTGAGCTGTGTAAGCTGTGGCAAATCTAATGACCAGCAGTAGTTTGGCTCTCCTTTTTCTTCCCTCTGATAGGGGTCTTCTTCTGTTAACATTATTTCTGCTGTCATGCTTGTTCCTGTGGGGATAATTCCTATCCCTAGTTTTGTCATTGCGTCTCTTCCTAATACGTTTACTGGGCAGGTTGGGTCTACCATACATGGCATGCAGCAGGAGCGTTGGCTGGGTTTATGCAAAAATTTCAGTGGCATTGTTAATGGCTGGGTTTTTACGTGCCCTGATGCTGTTTTTACAATTATCACTTCATTAGAATAGGTTGTTCGAGGGGGTTCTGTCTTAAGTACTGTTTTACAAGCTCCTGTGTCACACAACATTTGGAGCTTTTTGCCATTTACATAGACCGTAAGTGCTGGCTTTCCATCCAGTAAACTTACTAGCTGATGAACGCTGTATACTTCAGCTTTATCCTGTTATAAATTGTTTTCTTTGTTTGTTAATGCTTTTACTTCTTTTTCATCTATCTGGCTCTCCCTTTCATCTGTCTGGGTGCTGGCAGCTACAGTGGTTGCAGCTAGTCATTCTGTGTCAGGCGTGCTCTGTGGCTTACAGTCACGTGCAAGGTGTCCCTTTTTTCCACACTCCCAGCATGTAGTGTTGAAACCACTGCTTGGTGTGTATCTAATCCTGCCTCTACCTCTTGCTCCTCCCCTATGCATTCCTCTCCCTCTCTTTTGGCCTCTGAAACCTCCTGTGTAGCCTCCACTCCCACTAAAAGCTGTAAAAGCAGTGTCAGTGTCTAGGGCAAAAACTGAGGCCTTCTCTTTGTTTTTCACTACTGTCTGTGCATGATTAGCATATTGAAGCGCCTCATCTACTGTGCCTGTATCTTGTGTTACCCAATATTTTTCTACATGAGACCTCATGTGTGGTAGCAATCCTTTAATAAAAGCACGTTTAAATTGTTGCTGATATGGTGATTGTGGGTCATCAGCATAATCTAGACCTGAGTTCTGTCTGAAAACTGGTCTCAGGCTGTCCATATATTCATGTGGGTTTTCTGTGTCACTCTGTTTAACTTGCCCTATTTTACCATAGTTGGCTCTTGGCGCGGGTTGTTGACGGACCCTATCAAGCACAGGTATGGAGGTCAACATGACCTGGGGGAAACGCTGTACCATCTGGTAGGGAGCCGGTAAAGTTTCCCCTAATCCTTCCCCAGGAGAGCCCTAGGCAGTCCTGGAATAACTGCATTACCTCGTGACCGTTTAGATGCCACTGGGTAATTACTTCACGCACGGCAGCTTGCCATGTTTCATATCCTCCTTGTAATGATGGAATGCCTTTTATTACATTTTGTCTGTCTTTATGTGTCCATGGACGGTACACAAAAATTGTGGGTCTGTTATCCCTGCCTCCTCCCTGATCATCACCTGGGAGTGTGCAATATCTGGGATTTGCTACTTCAACTAATGGACATGCCAGTGTGGATGTTGGTGGTGGCGGGTCTGAGTGTGAACCACAACCATTACACTCTTCTTTAGAGTCATAATCATGTCCTGGAAGAAATTTTTTCTCATGCGCGGTTAACATTGTTTGTGCATCCTCATATGCATTGTCGAATTAAATTTTCATTGCTCTTGTCCATATGGGAGATCGTTTGAATCTAGATTTTGGTGTAATGCTGGTTGTTTTTTCTGCAGCTAGCGTGGAAAGTTTAGCGGAGGTGTTTAAAAGGGGGGAGGTACGTGGGTTTGTCAGGGGAGGTTTTTGTTCAGCACGTGCCTGCTTTGTAGTTTCATCATCAGGGGTTATTAAAGCTGCTGCTAATTGTTTTTTCTTTTCCTCTTTCCTTTTTTTGTTTTCAGTTCTCCTTTCACTTTCGTTTTCCCATGCTTGGAAAAGTTTATATTCTTCCTTACGTTTTAATTTTTTCTTTGGGTCTATTGTTAATGTAATTTCTTCTTTCAGAGCAGCTCTCAGCTGGGTAACAGCTGAGGAATTGCATTTCCCTTCCCAGGTGCGGTTTTTAGCTTTTCGTGGATTTCCCCACCTATTTGCACTTATTCTACCTGCTCCTGTTTGTTGTTTTTCTAACCATTCCTCATCAGGTGTTAATTTTGCTTGTTTATTCCCCATTTTCAAAGATTATGCTGGGCCGTCACTGGCACACTTGACTTCAGGGTGGTTGCTGATACGCCCTTCTACTTCACTTCTAAAAAATGAAGCGGTATCAGTTTTATGAGATGAAACTCAACCGTTCTCCGTTGTCACCAGTACGTGAGCCTCAAGCAAAGAAAACAAATAAAATAGAAGTAGTTCAGCAGCGTATTGTGCTGTAAAATCAACTTACTTCCAGACACATACACACATAGACATATGCGCGCTAATTTGTCACGAAGTATTTTACGGCTACCTCTAAAACCAGTCTAAACACAGTTCCTTTTGGTGAACTTAACACTAGAATTACTGAGCCTTTTTTCCCCTGGTGCAAGTCCCTACTACTAGATTTACTAACCTGCGCAAATTTGCGTGAATTCCCCCCGACCCTAACACCTCTTGGCACCCCGCTGAGATTTTCACAGGTCTTCAGCTCCATTGTTCTCCCGCTTTTGTTGTGCAAAGACACCCTCCCCCAACCCCCAACCATGAGAGATTCAGGTCTTTCCTTCCCTGCAAGGCTACTTTCCTTCCTTACCTGCAGCGTACAATACACCATGTTAGTTCTTGTCAATCCTTGTCACTACATTGCATGCCTGTCCATAAACACATATACACAGAGTTGTACATATATTTATATAGCCACACCTTACATAATATGCATAAAGTCTAGTTATACACACACACACACACACACACACACACACACATCTATAGCTATGTAGATATATATATACACACACACACACATATCTACATATATATATATATATATATATATATATATATATATATATATATATATATATATATATATATATATATATATATGTAGAAATAGATGTGTGTGTGTGTGTGTATACACACACCAATATTTTTGAATACACGTGTCCACATTTATTTTTCCAGATTGTTTGTATAGTGCACTTTCTATACCGTGCTCTTTGTACAGTTTTTATTTAGCTGCTTTTGTCTTGCACTGTCCACTTTTTTGCAATGACAATGCAGATTTTCCACTTGTGGGACAAATAAATGCAGGTTTGCTGTGTGTGTGTGTGTGTGTTTGTGCAACATTGGCATTTGTTTACTCAGATCCAAGGCAGGCCAAACCTCTGTGTTACAACCTACATACAAAAGACACACATTCACAATATATGGGTACACAAGTCTGTTTTATTTCAAAGTGTTTCAAACTTTACAGCGTTTGCAGACCCAGTGTCCATCATCCCTGCATTTGGTACAGGTGAATTTCTGACATGTTGCACAGGTAAACCTGCTGCGATTCCTGTTGCAGCTCTCTTGCACCTGTCACTGTGTTGTCTTTACAGTCCCTGGCACAGCAGCTGCAGCAGCTTCAGCAGCCTGCCTCTGTGCTAATATTTCCTTGAGCTGCATGAATCGGCAATGAAGTTGCTGAGCTAGAAGACTCAGAAACAATCTTCTTTTGCCTGTCCACCCTGTACATGCCTTGTACAAAATGTAGGCATTCACCGCCGCCAGGTCCAGCATATTGTAGAAAACCGCTACTGGCCACCTGCGTGTTTCTGCTCTTACGGAATACATCCATGCCATTTGGTCCAACACGTCTACACCACACTGTAAAAGCAGAGAGAGAGAGTCATGAGTATATGTTTTTTTTCTATAGGCCTGTATAACACACATCAGAAAACATTGTAGCACTGGTGTAAAATTGTACACACATTCACATACCTTCATGTGGTTATAGTCTGTTATCGTGTTGGGTTTCCTCTTTCTGCCGTCACCAATCGTCACGTCTTGGTGCATGGAACTTAGAAGACACACAGTCTTGGTTTTTTTAGGTGCATAAATTGTCAAGGAGACACCGCCACTTCTAAGCACTGAAGTGGAGAATACCTCTCACTTTGCAGTATCTTTTGCAAGTTGAGGAAGTTCACGCCGGACTTTATTCACCGTGCCCAGTAACGTTGTTTTGCGCTGCAGCAGTCTGTGCGACAGTGACAGTGAAGTAAAGAAATTGTCCGTTGTGACGTTTCTCCCATCATCCAAAAACGGCTCCATCAGTTTCATGACCACGTTCTTTGCCAGCCTCTCTCCCTTCTGACGACTGGGGTCCTTTCCCAAGTAAGGAGATGCACTGCAGACATATTTGGTGTCCAAATCCGTGGCCATCCAGAACTTGATCCCAAATTTGTCTGGCCTGGTTGCAATATACTGTGTGAATGGACAACGAACCTTGGTAGGGAACAGCTGCTCATCTATGGTCATGTGTTCTCCTGGAGTGAAACTCTTAGCACAGTTCTCGTTGAAGCGTGTCCAGATGTCGGAGATCGCCGCAAATTTGTCTGTTTTCACCCGTTCTGCCCGCGTGTCCCTGTCATCAAATCGAAGGTGTTGCATAATTGAAATGAATCTATCTCGGGGCATTGTCTCTTTGATTACTGGCACCAGAAATCCTTCTGACCAGCAATCCACAATGGCACCAACAGGACACATGATTGCTCTTACAAACAGGATTGAAATGAATGCCATCAGTTCATGAACTGACAAATTCCAGTCCGGCTCTGTTCTGCGGGCTTGATGTACCGTGCACTCTCTGATGGTCTGCAGCATTCCCACGTCTAACAGGCAAAGGAAGCTTTGGAGCACACTTGTAATCTTACGCTGTCGGAAGATAAACAAATAGAGAATGGTAAATTTACATGAACCTCACTCTAAATGGGTTTATATAAATATCATATCTACTATGGCAGTGACAAACCTTAGCAGACTCTGTGGGTCCAGCTTGCGCAGTGAAGCACGAACGATTTGCTACTGCACTGGGCATTCCAATGTCCTCCTCAACCCACACAGTGCCGTCTTTTGCCGTGTGGCTCTGGCTGGGCTTCCCAGTACCACGGGGCCTCTTCTGTGGAGGCATGTTGGGTTCTTGTTCCGTCTCCTTTTCAGATTCTTCTGAAGAGGTATCAGTGGCCTGCTGGACAAATGAAACCTCTCCTCCATCAGAATCTGCTTCGTCCATTTCCTGAAGCAAGGCCAAAGCCTGTTGCACGGAGAGGTTCTTCCTGCGTGGCAGTGATACGGAGGCCATCCTGATGTGCGTTCTCAGAAATGCGAAAAAGAAATGATTCTCCCGCCTTGGTCGGTCTGCTTTTATGCACAGCACTGTGCTGTAGTCAAGCAAT